>NC_045164.1:6989595-7020441 GCF_900700415.2 Clupea harengus | reverse complement strand
CACACACACACACACACACACACACACACACTAACACTCACATACGCACATACACACACTCACACTCACGCATACACACACTCACACATCCGCACATACACAGCATCTCTTTTTGTGGTAGCACTGTAAGCAGCACTCGGTTCAGACAAGCCCTCTCTGTCTCCCCCCTCATCCTTGTTCTCTTCTGTAAGCACGTACACACACACACACACACACACACACACACCGGCATGCTACGTTGGATGACAAAGTGAGAGGGAAGTAAAGGAGGGGGAGGAGAAGGTGCTAAATGAAAAAAAAAGTGGATGATCTCAGAAAGATAAACGCTGATGGTGTGTTTTCCTTCGTCTAATCACCATGGGAACCACAAAACGGAGGCTCCCCAGTGAAGACGTGTAATCTTCTTTTGCTTTTGTTTTTCTTTCATTAATGTGTCACGCCGTGCTAAGACTGGCATGTCAGACGCAGCATGGGGGTGCACACAACACAACACACACACACACACACTGCTTGTTGGAGCTAGAGTTTTCTGTGACACCGAGGCTGGACATATTTATTTATTTTTCCCCCGTCTTAATGTGTGTGAGTGTTCACAAATGATGCATGTTTATACACCTGTGTATGAGTGTGGGTGGGTATGTGTGTGGGTGGTGGTGTATGTGTGTGTATGTGTGTGGGTGTGGGTGGATGGGTGTATGTACATGCTTATTTTTGCAGAGTGTTTTGTTTGTGTGTGCATGTATTATATTTGGTGTATGTTTGTGAAGGGATTCAGCCATTACAGGAGCGGCACAGTCTCTATAGTATAGGCCGTGCATGTTTGATCCAGACTTTACTTCTCCTCTTGCTCTCCATTCTCCCACTGAGGTGGACCACCTTGTCGTCTCTCCTTCTTTCTCTCCTTCTTTCTCTCCTTCTCATATCTTCCCCTTAAGCTAGTCTCAGTGTAGAGGCTTAGTATTGGGGCTTTTGCTGGGCTGAGACCACCAGCAGTGTTAGCTGTATGCGCCAGCCTCATGTCTGTAAATAAACACTGCTTGTCTGCTCTCTCTCTCTCTCTCTCTCTCTCTCTTTGTGTGTTTGGTTGCAGTGATTGGACTGTTCACCGACACCCTTTGTTTTTGTGTGTGTTACTCTGCAGGACTAGAATGTGGTCTGTATTTGTGACTGCGCGTGTTGTGTATATTAATCGGAAGGTTAAGGTGTGTGTGCGCATTTGTCTGTGGGCATGGATGTCTGTGCTCTAGGTGTGTGTGTGTGTGTGTGTGTGTGTGGTGTGTGTGTGTGTGTGTGTTAGGTTTGACACCCTGGCGGGGCGTTGACAGGTTGAGGGGTATGTGATGTCAGAGGTGAGAGGGTCGGGTCAGAGAGGATTGAGACGAAGGAGAGTCAGTGGTGAGGAAGAGAATAAAAAGTTTGAAAAAAAAACAGAGAGGGAGGGAGAGCGAGAGAGGGGAGGGCAGGAGGAGGTGTGAAGGTCAGGGGGTGGAGAGTGAGAGTTTAGATGAGATGTCCGGGTGAAGGGAGACAGACCTGCTCTGCATAGGGGGCCCACAGTTGGGCAGCCTTAACAAAAACACAGATCTGACACACAAATATTCAGAGGGCAGTCACATATTTTAACGCACACACACACATAATCTCACATGTACACACATACATATTGCCATGATACGATGCGCTAATTCCTTTAAAATTCTCCCCCAGTCTGTTAGGTAAATGCACCTGTCCCCTGCATACCCTTATGAACAAACACAGTCATATACAGTTTGTTATACAGACAAAAATCTCACAAACACACACACTGCTGTGTCTAACCACAATTTAAATTGCACTGTGACAGCGCCACATGTTTCAAAGGAGATCTCTCTGCTTCATGTTTCCATCGTATGAAGGGGTCCTGCAGTTCCTTCTCCATTGCCTTTGGTCTAGGATTTCCTGCTGTATGGGACTCTACTGACAGTATTAGTATAATGAGTAGCCTAATGCTAATGGATCTGTGTCTACCAGCTTGCTGTTGCTTAACTTACTCTACTGACCCATGGTTATATTGGGATGAAGGATCAAACAGTTTGGAAATGCTTTAATGCCACTCTGGATGTAAATTTCTACAGCATTAAAAGCAGTTTCACCTTCGCATCCCTCCTTAAGTATAATACACCCACCGGCAGCAGCAGCGATAGAGGGATGGGAAAAAGAGGAGTGGCTTGTGTGTCTGATAGCCGTAAAGCGCCGCCCCGCACGCTGGCCCGGTGAAAGGTGATCCAGTAAAAATATTTCCCCGCCATTAAGCTGTCATCCAGCAGGGCCGGGTGCCGGGGGAGACTGGAGGTGGGGGGGGGGGGTCACCGGTCTGCCAGGCTGGGACGCTTTATTTATTTGGAGGGGGCTCTTTTCTGTCTGGGTTTTGGGGAGGGCTGTTGGGTGCTGAGTGGTGCAAAAAGTCCTTGGAGGCTCATCTGTTTAAACAGCGCTGGTTTTGTGTAAATCTCTCAATATATAAGTTGGAGACACACCCCAGGGCCTTTTGTATGTGTGTGTGTCTGTGTGTGTGTGTGTGTGCGAGGGGGTTTTATGTGTGCTTGTTTACACTTGTCTTTCAGTGCCCTTGCCCTCGTCCAGTTTTCAGACCTGAAACATGTTTGGGTAGGTGTGTGCATGTGTGTGTGTGCTTTAGCGCCAATGTGTGTTTTCTCTTGTCGCTCAACAGTTGTGCCCCACTGCCCCCTCCAATGGGGACTGAAAAGAGTGTTTGTGTGAGGCGTGAGAGCGCGACAGCACCCGGAGGTTGAGGCCAGTGTGTGCTGGTCAGTGTAAAGGCTAGAGGGCAATGACCAAAGGTGTAAGTGTGTGTTGTGTATATGTGTGTAAGCACGGTTAAAGGCATCTTAATGATGGGGCATAGGGCATGACCATGAGGCCTCTGTGTGTTAATGTGTGGCTGAAGAGGTAGAGAGCTGGGTGACTAAAGCCTCTGTGAACTGGTCAGTGTCAGGCCAGAGGGCTTGACCAAAGACGTGTGTGTGTGTGGTGTGTGTGTGTGTGTGTGTGTGTGTGGTGTGTGTGTGTGTGTGTGGTGTGGTGTGTGTGTGTGTGTGTGTTGTGTGTGTGTGTGTGTGTGGTGTGTGTGTGTGTGTGTGCGTGGGAGTTATTCTAAGAGCAGCTGTAGAGAATTAGAGGGAGAGGACAGGGTGACTGTTGAGTGCTAGGCCAGAGGGCATGACCAGAGGCCTGTGTGTGTGTGTGTGTGTGTGAGTGTGAGTGTGTGTGTGTGAGCGAGAGAGAGAGTGAGAGCGATGCACACAAAGGGTAGTGTGTGTTGGTCAGGACTGGCCAAGAGCCATGACCAGAGGCTTGAGTGTGTGTGTCTATGAATGAAATAAGAAAATAGGTGTGAGTGGCTGGAGAATGCAAGGTTAAAGGCAGATGGAAGATGGTCCGTATTGAGTTTGAGGGCATGACCAGGCTTACGTGTAGAAATGTATGGAAAAGAGAGACGATTTGAATAGGCAGAGAATGAGAGGTTGTGTGAATGAGTGAGTGAATGAATGAAGAATATGTGAATAGATAGAGAGAGAATGAGAGGTTGAGGCAGGGCAGGTTTGGTCAGTGTTGAGCCAAAGGTGATGACCAGAGCTTGGGTGTGTGTGAATACATAGAGAAGAAAGCTTGAGGGCCACGCAGGATTGTCAGTGTTAAGTTAGAGGGCAAGACCAAGTCTCATGCATATGTGTGGTATGACTGACTGACTGAATGAATGAATGAATGAAAAAGGAAGTGTGGAAATGCTTAGAGAGGAAGGCAGGGCAGGCCTGGTCACCAATGAGCCAAGGCATGACCCAGCGCTTGTGCATGTGGATGTGGGATTTCATGAAAAAGTATATTACCTTTCTTTTTGTTTGGAATCACTCAGATAATGTCAGAATTTCTATTTCAACATTAAATTGATCAAAAAATAATTCATTTTGGACGTTTCTATTATAGATAGAAACTGTCCGCTTCTGTAGATTCTATTAAAAAGAACCAAAGGTCAGTTTTCTGCATCCATGTATGTTCCAATGGCACACTGTGTTGGAATAATATTTTTACTCCTAATTCATTAGACAAATTCATTTTGCCAAACCTTTTTAGTGATTATAACCTTACGAGTGCACTGTATACCCACTAAGCTGTACTACAATAATACTCTCTCCCTATCCTATCCACTATTCATTTTGTATGTATCATGTATATACCATCGTATGTATGCATCATGAACATGTTCCACATGTGTGCTAGCATGCTTATCCTGACACGGGGAGGTTCTGCTCAAGGTTTCTTCCTGTGAACAGGGAGTTTTTCTTTCCCGGTCGCCTTTGTGCTTACTCCAGGGAGTTAGGCCCCAGGGCTCTGTTAAGTACCAATTTTATAGTTTTGGCGTATAAAAATAATATTGAATTGAATATTGAAATTGAAGTAGGAGGCTCTGGGTGCTCGACGCAGTCAAGGATTTCAAGCGCAAAATTGTAAACTGTTCTGTTATTCAAAGTGGAATTATTTCTAAACTTGTCGATGTCTTGGATATGTTTTTCTATTAATTTGCCTGTTTGCTTACTTGATTGGTGAAAATATGAGTGTTCATGGAAAACATTTCTAAGTGATTCCAAACTTTTGAACGGATATATATACGTGAGTGAATACAGAATTAGAGGGCCAAGGGCGTTTCAGATGGCCACTATTGAGCTAAAGGGCATGGTCAAGGCTCATGTGTGTGTGTGAGTGAATGAATGTGAATAGATAGAGAGAGAATGAGAGGTTGAGAGCAGGGCAGGTTGGTCAGTCTTGAGCCAAAGGTGATGACCGAAGGCTTGAGTGTGTGAATAATAGAAAAAGGATCTGAATAGATTTTGGAATGAGGTGTGTGTGTGTGTGTGGTGTGTGTGTGGTGTGTGTGTGTGTGTGGTGTGTGTGTGTGTTGTGTGTGTGGTGTGTGTGTGTGTGTGTTGTGTGTGTGTGTGTGTGTGTGTGTGTGTGAACATGGAGGTCTCCAACACACACACATTCACACTGTCTGGGTCAAACATTGTGATAGAGTATGTGTGTGTGTGTGAGAGTGAAAAAGGAAATGTGTTGATACATAAAGAGAGTTGAAACAAGGGTTTGAGGGCAGGGTAAGCCGGTCAGTATTGAGCCAGAGGGCACGAGGGCCGGAGGGCAATAAACCAGTCACATAAAGCTGCAGAGAAGAGTGGAAGAGACGGCAGAAGAGGTTGGATAAGGAGCAGCCCTCATGTCAAGTGTGTGTTGGAGACCTCCATGTTCACTCACACTAGAACATGTCTGGGTCAGAACATTGTGATTGTGTGTGTGTGTGTGTGTGTGTGTGTGTGTGTGTGTTGTGTGTGTGTGTGTGTGTTGGAGACCTCCATGTTCACTCACACTAGAGCATGTCTGGGTCAGAACATTGTGATTGTGTGTGTGTGGTTATGTGTGATTGTGTGTGTTAGGCTCGGAGAGCAGTATGTTAGGGGTCTTTATTAGACTAGAGACTATGGACAGCTGGAGAGAGAGATTCTAATATATTGTGTTAAAAGTCTCCATTAATCATTACAAACCCTTTTGTGATTATGTGTAGCTAAAGTTGTTTTGCCGTTTAAGGAGGCAATAAGACTGGCTTCTTGAGTGTCTGTAGCATCAGCATTTGGATTTGACTATGGTTTAAAATGGTGAGAAGGAAAAAGCTTTTCATCAGAAAGTCATCATTCTATTGTTGTTTTGTTAAATTAAAGCTACTTCATGCAAGAAATTGGCAAGAAATCTTTAAAAAGGTTGTGCACTACTCGCTTCACTGAGCAGAGCAAACTGGCAGCGTTATTAAGTAGTACCCAGAAAACACCGGTCTCGTTTCAGCAGGGTAGAGACTCTAGAAAGCTGGCCTTCTGGGCAGAGTTTCGTAGAAAAGAGATGAGAGGGACGTGATTGGCCAGGACAGGTTTCAATCGTATTTAGTGGTACTGGGAATAGCTTGACCATGTAGTTCTGAGATGTGCTTCAGAAAGCATACGGTGACATTTATGAAGCGAACCTCAACAAACTGACAACTAGAATGTCAAAGCTATGCTAGACTGTAACTGCTGCAAATTGATGATCATTTTTTTTTTAAAGCTATTTTTCTTTTTTTGGGGAAAATATTATTTCTAAACTTGTCAATTTCCTGACTGTTTTTTTTTTTTTTTTACTTTGCCACTCATACGATGGGTAAAATTATTAGTTTTTTTTTTATATATATAAAACAGTTCTGAGTGATTCCAAACTTTTTAACAGAAGTATATGTGCAGAAATATAGAATTGGAGGTTGAAGGCTGTCAGATGGCCACTATTGAGCTAGAGGGTATGGTCAAGGCTTTTGTGTATGTGTCTGTGAATGAAAGAAGAATATGTGAATAGATAGAGAGAGAATGAGAGATTGAGGGCAGGGCAGGTCTGGTCAGTGTTGAGCCAAAGGTGATGACCAGAAGCTTGGGTGTGTGTGAATACATAGAGAAGAAGAGGTTGAGGGCCACGCAGGATTGTATTAAGCTAAAGGGCAAGACCAAGGCTTGTGTGTTTGTGTGTGTGTGTGTGAACATGGGGGTCTCCAACACACACACATTCACACTGTCTGGGTCAGGACATTGTGATAGAGTATGTGTGTGTGTGTGTGAGAGTGAAAAAGGAAATGTGTTGATACATGAAGAGAGTTGAAACAAGGGTTTGAGGGCAGGGTAAGCCGGTCAGTATTGAGCCAGAGGGCACGAGGGCCGAACCAGTCACATAAAGCTGCAGAGAAGAGTGAAGAGACGGCAGAAGAGGTTGGATAAGGAGCAGCCCTCATGTCAAGTGTGTGTTGGAGACCTCCATGTTCACTCACACTAGAACATGTCTGGGTCAGAACATTGTGATTGTGTGTGTGTGTGTGTGTGTGTGTGTGATGGAGTGTTACGCTCTGAGGGCAGTATGTTAGGGCTCTTTATTGGACTAGAGGCCAGGACAGGAGGCCAGGACATGGGACAACAGGAGTGTGTGTGTGTGTGTGTGTGTGTGTGTGTGTGTGTGTGTGTGTGTGTGTGTGTGTGTGTGTGTGTGTGTGTGTGTGTGTGTGTGTGTGCGCGCACACGTGCCTGCTATATGTCAGATCTGTGTGTTTACAGAAAGCTATTAAACAAAAGACACGCCTGGGATAAACTTATATGTACACTTTGCCGTTTGTGTTTGACTGAGATTATATACGGAAAAAAAAGAATGCGTTAGAATGCATTCGAAAAATACATCAGGGCAGGCAAGCACATGTATCTTGGTGCATGCATTTGAGGTTATTCAACCGTGTGTGTGTGTTTGCCGAGAGGCATGGTGGAGCGAGTGTGACAGCATAGTTTGTTGCTGCATTGTTCGGTTGTCTGCAGGGGAGGAGCACTGCATCATGGGTAAATGTTTGGTGTTGCCCTCTTACCCATTGACCTGTGTAGCTTTGTGGCTGCCATATATATGTGTGTGTGTGTGTGTGTGTGTGTGTGTGTGTGTGTGTGTGTGTGTTTTTTCCAGTTGTGTGTATGTGAAAGGCAGCGATGAAGAAATGCACACACACACACACACACACACAAATTCATTGTGGTAGAGATATGAGGGGAAATGAAGGCCAGATGTGCATGAGGAAGAGTGTAACTTACCCTCCTTCTTACACACACACACACACACACACACACACACACACACACACACACACAGCAACACAAGAGGTCTGAGCCAGTAGTACCTCCCATCCAGCCTATAGTACTAAGGTGTCTGTGTGTGTGTGTGTGTGTATTTCTCATAGGTCAATTGAACAATTCTATTTGTTGATAGGATATGGAGCGGCCAAAGTTCATGTTGACATATCACGTTCCATTTAGTGGCCACTTTACCTAACAAAGCCTGAAGTCATGCTTTGCATTTAGCATTAAAAACTCAAGCTCTGTGTGCATATGTGTGTGTGTGTGTGTGTGTGTCTACGGTCCTCACACAGACTTACGTGTTGCGTCTACAGTGATTTGTAAGCTTGCTAGTCCAGTCGAGTGGTGCTCTTCATGCCGAAGGCCACTAGTTACGTGTCCTTCTCTTCGTATGTTTAAATGTCTAAGCGCACACACACACACACACACACGCACACGCACACGCACACGCACACGCACACACACACACACACAAAGAGTAGGGGAAAGCAATCAGGGTGTAGTCTTTCACAAGGATTCCGGAATGTCAGCGAAGAGCCTGATTTATCTCTCTGATTAATCCCTTTTCAAATAAATCTCAGGTACAGGCTGCAGGGCAACCACTGACCCTGTGTAAGTGTGTGTGTGTGTGTGTGTGTGTGTGTGTGTGTGTGTGTGTGTGTGTGTGTGTGTGTGTGTGTGTGTGAGAGAGAAAGAGAAGGGAGAGAGTGTGAAAAATGAGGTGACAGTTATGAGTTTGTGTGTGTGTGTGTGTCAGTGAGGTTAAAATTGTGTGAGCAAGGTGACAGTTATGACTTAGTTCCTGCACCTTTTATGTGTCTGTGTGTTTATTGGTGCATTTGTGTACATTGCTATTTCAGACAATGGCATCTACATAGTGCAATTTGTATCCATGATGTGTGTGTCTGTCTGTCTGAGTGTGTGTTTCTGTGTTTCTGTGTGTGTAAGATACTATATATAGTGTGTGTGTGTGCTCAGGCATGATATCCTTCTGTATCTCTCCCACATCGTCTCAACCAGCTGTAACCCCTCTCCCATCCCAACCCCCTCCTCTCCTCTCCTCCCTTTCTCTGTCCTCCAAACCCTCCCTCCATCAGTCCATCTCTCTGTCAGAGAGAAAAACTCCCCTCTTCCCCAGATCATTTTTTCATCTCCTTTGCCTCACTTTCTGTTGTTCTTTCTTGGGGGTAGCCTCCCATTCGTGCTGCCATTTTCTTCCTGTTTGTCATATACTCCTTCTTTATGTTTCTCACTTGCACACACATACACACACACACACACACACACACACACAGACACACACACAGAGAGAGACACTGTCAACTCTTCCACCCCTCTTGTTCTTCTTTTTCCTGTTCTCTCTTGTGCTTTCTTTATTACTCTCTCTCTCTCTCTCTCTCTCTCTCTGTCTCTCTGTCTGTCTTTCTGGCCAAGATTGACGTTAAATACCATCCTCTACTTCATCTGCATCTAATCCTTACCTCCATCTCTCAACCATCCCTCTCTCCCGTCCTCTTTTCCCCCTCCCTCTGTCCCGATCTTCATCTCTATCTCTCTTCCACCGGGAGGTTAGACGCTCGCAGAGACAGTCAGTCTGTCACCAGCGCCTTCAGAACTGCAAGCGAGGGATGAAGGATGGAGGTGTTTGGGTCACACCCCTCCCTCCAAAAGCAGAGGAAAGAATGAAGAGAGAGGGAGAGAGAGGAAGGGAGAGAGAGAGAGAGAGAGAGATGGAGGGATAGGGAGGGAGGGAGGGGGAGGGAGACTGTGGGGGCAAGGGGAATGAGAAGCATATTATGGGGCTGTTTGTCTCGACTTGTTAGCCGGCGTTGTCCAGGGAGCTGTTTTGGCAAACCGCAGACAGGCCTTGCGAGTGATGTTTTTATTTACTCCTTTTTTCCCGCTTAGATCCATTCCAGGTTCTCTAGGGACCTCCTGTGCACACAAGACCTTCTGGGGACATTGTCAGCTGTACACGTCCGTACACGTCCATTAGTTTCATGAGAATCCAGCTGAGTTTGAGAGTTTGATCCTCACTGATGGAACAGTATAAAAATGCCAATTCTCTCCAGCAGGTGCTAAATCCCTATCCATACTCGTTCAAATAAATAAACCCATAATTGTGATGCTCTGAAACCTGTTGTTGTTTTTAAAAAAAAAGCATTCCAACGATGAGCAATGATATCGGCTTTCCACATGTTAGAGGCCTTTGGGTTGAGCAGTGAGCCTGCAGCGAGAAGCAAGCCGGCGGTTTTCTCCAAATGGCTCGGGGGGGAAGCGGCGTGTCTCTCCAGCTCTGAGAGTGCTGACGCAGCTCACTGGGGCTCGCGGCCGCGCCAGCGCTCTGATTTATGGGCATATTGTGTTTTCCCCCTCTGCCGATTAGGCCTGAGAGGGTGTTAGTGAGTCTGCGGGGGCAGGTAATGGTACATGGTGAGTGGGTCGGGTTTGGTTTGAGTCGGAGGGCGAAGTGGCCAAAGAGCCCACTCTGGTCTGGCGCTGTTTCACCCCGGTCTCTCCACAGACTCACTCAAAGACAGAGGGAGAGGGAGAGGGGTGGGACAGGGAGAGAGTGGTTCCTGAGGTTGTGAAGGGGTTAGAGTGTGAGTGTGTGTGTGTGTGTGTGTGTGTGTGTGAAAAAAGATTGTGGTGGTGAGCTAACCCTAAAGACAGAACCCACTGTCTCCACAGCAGACAGAGAGAGAGATAATGATAAGTCGAACAGTGCCCATGTCTGTCTCTGTGTATCTCTCTCTCTCTCTCTCTCTCTCTCTCTCTCTCTCTCTCTCCCCTCTCTCTCTCACTCTCTCTGTCTCTCTCTGTCTCTCTCTCTTTTGTCTCTCAGCTCTGTCTCTTTCACACACACTTACTCTGACATTGCAACCATGGCCCCATTTTTGTGGCATGTATATAGTATAATCTCCCTCCATTTTTCTCTGGCCACGCCGCAAGCAGCCATTTTGTTTCACGGTCGTCACTCCCCACGTCTCTCTCCCTGGCCCTCTCAGCCCTCCCTGAAGCCACAGCCAGCCCAGAAACATTCTGCTGTCTTCTCTCCCTTTCACTTTACTTCTCCCTCTCTCTCTTCACTTTACTCCTCTCTCTCTCTCTCTCTCTCTCTGCCTGTTGGTCTTTCATCCTATCCCTCCCTCTCTCCATCACTCTCTCCAGTCCTCTGTCTATCTCTGTCTTCACTTCTCTCTGTCTGTCCGAATCTTCTCTTTCTTTCTTTCTCTCTCTCTCCTTCTGTGTGTGTGTGTCTATGTGTGTGTTTGGTTTGGCCCGGCCTGCCTCTCTCTCTCTCTCTCTCCCTCCCTCTGCGTGCGCCTCATCCGTCTCATCTCATTGTGAGCGCTCAGGGGTGTTGCTGTGCGTTGAGTGCTGTGTGCGTCTGGCTGGGCTTCACAGAGGCCGGCTGAGTGGTGCGGTTAGTGCAGAGCAGACGTCTGTGAGGGCCTGTGTTTGCACTCAGCATGGGGAGGAGAGAGAGGAGCTCCAACACACACACACACACACACACACACACACACACACACACACTTAGACACACTTACACACAAACACACACACACTCTCACTCACACACACACACACACACACACTTACACACAAACACACACACGTCTCTCCAAACTCTCACAGACCAGTCTCAACATACACGCCAGCCTGAGTCAACACACTGGTGCAGCGTTCCCAGGCTGGGTAAGCTGCAGGATTCCTGCAAAGGAGTCGGCTCGCGCATCAGTTGTCCTTTTCTCATTTATATTCAGTAACCGGCGAAAAACTCAACGCAAACTCTTTTAACTGCCACTCACTGAGTTACACACCTGAAGTGAAGGCATCAAATTATTAAGGCAGGTGAGTGATGTTTAGTGAGTGAGGTGTAGCTATAACATTCATCAATATATCAGAATCTAGTTTCAGTCTCAATATCTTCATGCACACTCAAGTAGACACCCAACTTAGTAGACACACAGAACTCACTCAACGAAGACTCACAGATGCCAGTCGATACAGTCCATCCTGTGTGCACACAAACCCAACCCAACCCACCAGACATAAAGCAGAACCAGCACACTCTGGTCTCCACACATACACACACACACACACACACACACACACACTCTCACACTCACACACTCTGCCCTCTGTAGTGTAGTCACAGCCCCCACCAGGCCAGTCTCAACACGTCTCAGCGCATGCTTGTCATCATCATTCTGATTCCACTAAGCAGAACCAGGGGCCACTTATTCCACCATCTTTTGCTTTCCCTCTCGCTCTCCCTCTCCCTCTCTCTCTCTCTCTCTCTCTCTCATGCTCTCTCTCTTTCTCATGCTCTCTGTCTGTCTCTCCCTCCCTCCCTCCCTCCTTCTCCCTATCTATGCCCCATCCCCTTCACACCTCCTCCTGTCCTCTCAGTCATCCGTGCGTTGAGCACATCGTACCCCCTGGGGTATGCGAGGTATGGCACAGGTGTGTGGCTTTGAGATGCTGGCTTACTGACACACACACACACACACACGCGCACACACACACACACACACACACACACACACACACAAGCATGGCCGAACACAGTTATGAGGGAGTAGAGCGTTTCTCTGTCAGATTCAGGGGAATTCACAAACAAGAGCAGGACTAGAGAGGGTCCTCCAGGGTCTCCTTATCTAACGGCTGGCGATTAAGCCAAAATCCACTGACCCTTTTTGGCTGCAGGTCCACCTCAGTACTGACCATTCATCTTCCACTATGTCCAAGTCTAACATGTCCACAGAGAGCCCTCCTTAAGATTAGTTTTCCACTCGGCTTCAGTGTGTGTGTGTGTGTGTGTATTTTCTTCTGGAACCCTGTACTAATAGAGTGGTTAGGGCCAGTAAGGGTGTCATCTTGTGTGTGTGTGTGTGTGTGTATTCGTGTGTGTGTCTTATTTAGTGTATGGGTGACAGTGATGCTCACAGGCTGATCTGAAATGAGCGGAGGCCTGTGGACACCTCTGGTCACCCTTCAGACAAAGTTAAAATGAGATTTTAGCAGGTTAGTCAAATATCTAAAGACTAATATCACTATTTAAGCAATGAAAATGTACTTGGCTGAATGAATGAAATCGTGAGAAGATGCAGCACAGGCCTTCCACTGACCACTGCATGAAGGAGAAGGAGACGGTGCAGGAAAAGATGAGTATGGTAGACACACAACAAAGAACAATTAAGTGTGTGAAGTATTTGGGGAAGTCGTAGGCAAAGATGACAGCATGTTGAGGATAATTATCAACAACCTTGAAATTAAGCTGTAAAACAGTGCTGATATTATCACATGCATTGTTGCCAACGTGCAATGTACAACTTATATTTAATAATCTCCCTACAGGATTCCTGTAGGTTAAATGCAGTATAGCCTATCCTAGTCAAATTCAAAATGTAGCGTTTGTGTTGCATATATTTGACAAGCCTAGCTATCATTTGACAGAGGGCATTCCGTTCCCATTTAAATGTGGAAGATTTCGCTAGCCAAAGCATGCACAAATGAATTACTAATTACATTTTTGGGGGAAAGAAAAAACAGATTGGGTAGTAGGTTGAGCATCATTTTTTATCCTTTAATATAAGCCGTTCGAGTTACAGTCGGGTTGAATTAAAGCATTGGGTGAGTTGAGGGAGATTCCCACCCTACAGAAAAAACAGGGCATAATTAGCAGGCAGGTCACTGACAGAGAAGATGGTAGGGAAATGTTTAAAATCCCAGAATTGTGTGTGTGTGTGTGTGTGTGTGTGTGTGTGTCAGTGTGTGTGTGTGTGTGTGTGTTTAACTACTGGAACATTACCAGTAATGGAGTGCACTGATTATTTACAACAGTTTGTGTGTGTGTGTGTATTTGAGTGAGGGGTGATGGAGGGGGCTGTTTAGGCACTGAGGTTGTTTACCTTATGTGAGTTTGTGTGTGTGAGTCTGTGAGATGTTGCAGA
Organism: Clupea harengus; assembly: GCF_900700415.2. Taxonomy (NCBI): domain Eukaryota; kingdom Metazoa; phylum Chordata; class Actinopteri; order Clupeiformes; family Clupeidae; genus Clupea; species Clupea harengus. The sequence continues at coordinate 7,006,751 of NC_045164.1, read as the reverse complement.
CGTCCCATTGGAGGTGTCGCATTGTTTACAATATAGGCTAATGAGGGCTGGCGTGTATGTGTGTGTATGTGTGTGCGTCTGTCTGTCTGTAATGACTTTGTGTGTTTGTGTATGTTAGGAAAGGACTGTGTGTGTGTGTGTGTGTGTGTGTGTGTGTGTGTGTGTGTGTGTGTGTGTGTGTGTGTGTGTGTGTGTGTGTGTGTGTGTGTGTGTGTGTGTGTGTGTGTGTGTGTGTGTGTGTGTGTGTGTGTGTGTGTGTGTTAGATGATAAAAGGCTCCAAATGGATATGTGCCAGTCATAGTGTGAATAGTGTAAGGGCTGTCTTTGTGCCTGTGCCTGTATGCCTGTTAGTGGATGTGTGTGTGTGTGCACTGACGTCTGCTTTATTTTGTGTGTGCGTGCGCATGCTTTATTTTGTGTGTGTGTGTGTGTGTGTGTGTGTCTTGGTGGACTGTGTGTTTGTTTAGCGCCGTGATTGAGTGCAGGCCTGTGATAACGGCGCCTCAGAGGCCTATGGATGCCATCTGTATTCTGACTCCTCTCTCCATCTCTCCCTCTCTGTTTACTTTAGTCTCTCCTTCACTCCCTCTCTCCAAATCTCACTCACAGGACATTACCATGGTTGTCATGGGAATGGAGATATGACTGACGTGTGTGTGTGTGTGTGTGTGAGTTTGTGTGGGGGGGGCGGGGTGGGGGGGGGGTGGGCTAGAGGAATGAGGAGGGTGATTTTTTCTCCCTCTGTGTGCCCATCAGTCATCCTTAAAATGATGTTGTTTTGGCCTAACGTGACCGACTCAATTCAATTTGGCCCAACCTGTTTTTTTTTTTTTTTTTTCACGTTTCATCTGACTTGCTGACTATAACTTTCTGTTGCGACTGAATAAAATATTTGAAAGTAATATTTGATTTCTGTTCTGCCCTGAAACTTGCAGGGATGGCGGATACTTATTTATTAAACGCGACATGGGTGGAAGACCGCAACAAGCACAATGTTTAAATGTTTAATGTTTAAATGAAAAGACAGTTTGATAGAATATAAAAAGCTTAATACAGAGATAAGTTTGAGTGAAGTCATGAAATTAAGTTATTTTCAATAGAATATTGGCTTTTAAAATATGGCAAAAAAATTTTTTTGTTTTGTTAGTTTGTTTAGATTTTTGGGTGATTGGGAGTAAAACAAATATTTATCTACTTACCCATTTTTTTTACATTTGGATGTTATAGCAAAGCAGCAAATGTTTAAGGATGGTCTCAGTACAACACAGTGTTGAGATGGAAATCCCAAACTGACCAGGAACAGTATAGAATGACCACTCACTCCCCCTCTCTCGCTCTCTCTCTCTCTCTCTCTCTCCTAGGGTCAGTACCTGCCTTCGGACCTCCTGTGCCCAGAGACGTTCACGTGGGTGCCCATAGAGCAGTGCGTGCCACGCCTCGACGCCTCGGCCTACGCCCGCCTCACCCAGGACGGCCAAGCAGGTACGCTCCAGAGCAGACACCCCCCCTGTGCCATCTACACAGTGGCCTTACTAAACCGTCGTGCCCACTGGTCTTCACTAAGCATCATTAACCACCAATGGCTCACAATTGTATGACCTCGCTCGTCAGTCTACATGTGTGTGCCATGGGTCAAGGTGTGTGTTCTGTGGAGTTGCTCTGTGGAGTTGCTCTGATCTGAGCCCAGTAGTATGGACCTTGTTGAGTGAGTGAGCATCCTCCAAAACCGTGTTTGTGTGTCTTTATGAGAGTGTGTACATATCAATTGTGTGTGTGTGTGTGTTTAAACAGGCAGTGGCTCAGCTCCTGTGTGTGTGTGTGTGTGTGTGTGTGTGTGTGTGTGTGTGTGTGTGTGTGTGTGTGTGTGTGTGTGTGTGTGTGCCACCCACACCCACGCGCACACACACACACACCCACCCACCCACACCCACACACGCGATGTGTGTGTGTGTGTGTGTGTGTGTGTGTGTGTGTGTGTGTGTGTTTGGTGTGTGTGTTGTAGCTGCTGGCAGGCTGGTGTGAGCCGTGTGGCCGGTGCTGAGGCCTGCATTCTAATGCTGCTGATTATGAGCGTAATAATAATAGGAGGGCCGACTGTGAGACGCCTCGCATGCAGGGGGAGAGGGGGAGAGAACACACCGCACATTAACAGGGGAACGTGACCTCAGACAGCCAACTCTGTCAGACACACACACACACACACACACACACACACACACACACACACACACACACACACACACACAGACACACACACACACACACACACACACACACACACACACACACACACACACACACACAAACAGACACACACACACACACACACACACACACATACACAGACACACAAATACATCCACACACACACACACAAACAAACAGACACACACACACACACACACACACACACACACACAAACAGACACACACACACACACACACACACACACACTCGCTCTCTCTAAATGTTATGTACATATACATACTAACATGTATGCGTTGACATACACATGTGCACAGACATACATATATGAATCTATATATATATATATATATATATATATATATATATATATATATATATATATATACATACACACATCCCCTGTCCCTCTGTCTTTTCCAGACACATACTTTTCTCCCTCCTACCTTCTGTCCATGTCTCTTTCTCTCTCAGTTCATTCCTGACATTCTCTTACTCTTCTGTTTGTCCCTCTCCTCATCCCCCTCTTCCATTATTCCCTCTCCCCATTCTCTTCCTTGATCTCTCCACCATTCTACCATTCTCTCTTTACCGGGCTGCTAAGGACAATGCCATGCCAGCTCATTCCAAAGCAGTGAGTGAATCCCTCCCATTTCTTAGTCATTCCTCTTCCCTCTCTTTCTCTCTCTCCTTTTCTTTGTCTCTCTCTCTCTCTCTCTCTGTTTGTCTTCCCCCCCCCCTCTCACTCTCTGCCCTCTCAGGCCTGTGTAGCTTGGCAGATGTCAGACTTTCAAATGTTCTCAAGGTCTTAAAGTTGTTAGTGGCGCCTCCAGAGGACTAGTTGAAACCCAAAGCACCGCTGACTGCCCACCTCCATCCCATCTCATTAAGAGCTCAGTGGAGATGCTTTTGAAGCCGGAGGAGCTTGCAAAAGGCTTTGAATCACATTAAAAAAAAACATCGTAAGTCGTTGTGAAATTGTTCTACATTAGAATTATATTAATTTAGAAGTGACGCGGGTCTATGCTGGTCGTGTGTATTTGAGCAGCGGTTTAACATGCACGTTTTTGAGCTGATGCTATGTGATGTGTGTGTTTCTCAAAGTGCGAAGTGCTATGCCAGAGCTCTGAGGGTTATGGAGTCATATGGGAACACTTTCACCGTTTCATCTGCCACCTAGGATAAAGGCTTTAGCTTTGGCGAGACACGGAAATATGTTCATGTGACTGCCATTATGGTTTGGTGTGGATTTAGATTCTCTCACTGCCAACAGTACTCTCATGATGCAGTGATGGCGGTCTCCATTGATCTGTGGCGGGGAAGAGGCTAACACTATGTGACCACCTCCTCGTGTGTGTGTGTGTGTGTGTGTGTGTGTGTGTGTATGTGTGTTTCCTCCTCTGTGTTTGCCTTGGAGGCCACCTCTATGGGAACATAATGTGTAAATCAGATATGAGCTCTCATTGCTATGACGAGTATATAAAACACAGATGTGCGGTTGGTGTCATATGTAATACACACATGGATGAAAAGCAAAGATGTACTGGCGTGTGTGTGTGTTTCTGTGTGTTTCTGTGCGCGCGTATGTGTGTGTGTGTGCATGCGTACATGTTATAGACACCGAATTGTTACCAAAGAGTAAGAGTTCAGAGAGTAGCAGCATCACTAGAAATGCTCCTGGTGATTCTCTGTGGTCTCTCTGTGCGTGTCTCTGTGTGTGTGTGTGTCTGTGTGTGTCTGTGTCTCTGTGTTTGAGACAAAAAAGCAGAAAAAGAACGGATGTGAATGAATGTTTGTGTATTGAGGGGGTGGGTGGCGTGAATGAGATGTGTTTTGTATGTGTAGTAGTAATTGAGTGGAAGTGTAACCGGTTGTAGTATGATGCTGTGTGTGTGTGTGTGTGTGTGTGTGTGTGTGTGTGTTCTATGTGTGCGTGAGCGAGCATGAGTCAGAGAGGGAGAGAGTGGCGAGGCCTAGGATGAGCTCCAGGAGGCTGTGGGGATTAAGACTGTAGAGGTGATCCCATCTCAGCTGTCCTGAGGGAGACGCACGTTTCCCAACACCTCCTCATGCTAGGATCAAGAAGCCAGAGAGATGCTGAGATATCAGCGGCAGATGAATGGGACTCCAGATATTGTTCTAAGTGTGTATGTAAGTGTGTGTGTGTGTGTGTGTGTGTGTGTGTGTGTGTGTGTGTGCGAGAGAGATGGAAAGAGAGACGGAGAGAAAGACGGCGAGATTAAGGGTTGTCATACTGTTAAGTGGTGTGCAGGTCCTTAATGGAGGAGGTGTTTTTGTTGGAGTGTGCAGCGTAACCGCGGGGGACACTCTCAGGCTAAATCCGCCTGATCTCCGGGTCCTGACAGCCGTGCGCCGTGCTCCTATAACGTGCCGACAGACCTCCAGAGATCTGCGTCTGGAAGCAGACCTGGGACTGGAAGCTGGAACTGCCTGGAAAAGGTCGTGACTCATCAGATAATCAGTTTTTGACTACCAGTACTAGCCCCCGCCCCCCCCCCGCCAACACACACCCACACCCACACACACACACACACACACACACACACTCTCCTCTGGTTCAGCCAGGAGAGGAGAGGAGCAGTAAAGCACAGAGAGAGCTAAGGAAAGCTCAGTGGAGAGATGGCTCCATTTAGACTAATGAGACAGGCCCGCTGGGCCAGGGAGCACATCCGTAATCACACACATCCACATTCACATTACAATGGAGCAGCTTCTGCCACGGATGCTGAGTCTGTGTGTGGGTGTGGGTGAGTGAGAGAGAGCGAGACACCTCCTGAGAGAGAGAGACCACTCTGTAGGTTGAGGATTGGCGCTAAAAGGCCATCATTGCAACGTGCGTGTGTGTGTGTGTGTGTGTGTGTGAGAGAGAGTGTCTCACACAAAGATACCTCCACTCCCACTCTTGGCAGTGTGGGTTGTGTGTGACGTGTGTGTGTGTGTGTGTGTGAGAGAGAGAGAGAGAGAGAGGTGGGGGGGGCGAGAGAGGGGGGTGGGGGGGGCGAGTGTCACCGGAGTCTTAGAACACAAACATGCATGCGGTCATGCTGCCGGCCTTTCGTGGCGGGCGGGAGCAGTGCATGCTGGGAAGAGAGGAGGCACTGGCTAGAGGCCACTGAAGCTAGTGTGTGTGTGCGGATTTTGGTGTGTGTGTGTGTTTATGCATATTGCAGTCTGTGAGTGTGTGTGTGATAGCTGGAATGTGATTTTTTGTGCAAAGGCTCAAGTGTTTTTAATGGCGTGTGTGTGCGTGAGTGCGTGCGCTTGTGTCTGTGTGTGTAACGAGACCAGGGTCCACAGAAAGGCGCAGAAAAGCAGGTTAACATTAGGACAACTCTGGACTCCAGTGTGGAACATTTTTCTGATGTTAATCGATTTGTTTCAGCATTTACCTCCACCCTGCTTCAGAGTTATGTGTAGCCAGAGGTATAATCCAGGCCTGGCCTCCACTCTGTGTGTGTGTGTGTGTGCGTGCGACCGAGCGAGCGTGCATGTCTATGTGTGTAAGAGGGTATATGCATGCCTTTTTGTTTGTGTGTAGTTGGGTGTTTTCTTAAATGCACATGCAGCAAATGTATGAGTGTTCATTGTGAGTTGGTATTAGTATACTGATTAGCCCTTACATACTATTAATACAGCCTAGGTCAACCTTGTGTAGTATGTGTGTGTGGGGGGGTGGGCGGCAGAATGGGCGTGTGTGTGTGTGTAGACAGGTGGGTTGTGTCCCCATCAGGAAAGTCTAATCCCTGTGCTTGCTATCAGAATCCACTACCCAGAATGCCCTAGGGCGCTAAAGTGCAGTGACCTCTGAAGGGTGGTGTTTGGCCCAGCAGTAAAGGATCATGGGACTTGAGGCCAGGCCATGAGCTAATGAGGTGTCAGAGGAACTGTTATCCAAACTTTGCACACGGCTGTCCAAACACACACACACACACTCACGTACACACATGGCAAATACAAACGTTCAGATGCGCACACACACAGCACACACACACACTATCACACACACCATCACACTCACTGACACATCTCAAATACAAAGCCTAGCCCTTTGTATGACCTCACACAGGGTATACATGATTCTCTCTCACACACACACACTCCTCACACACTCACACACACACAAATACAATGTAAGTTCTGCCTATCTGTCTATTCAAATGAACGCTCGTAAAGCTGGAACAGACGTTACCCCCTGAACCCAGAACAGTGCAGACCGGCGCCAACACTGGCACTCACACTGTTGCACATACTCCAAACTCACACACACACACACACACACACACACACACCGTCTCCCACAAACATGCCGGCGCGCACGCACACAGAAATACTCAGACAGGCAGACACATAGCTGTGTGTTTGTGGTCTTGCTCAGGCTTTAACAGTGCTTGTTTATTGAAAGCGTATGTGCGGGTCGTTAAGCCAGGCGACAGGGTGCCAAGCTGCCGTGGAGACGGTACAAGAGGAGAGACAGCGAGACAGACAGGCAGAGGGCTATGGAGAGAGAGAGAGAGAGAGAGAAAGAGAGGGAAAGTAAGAAAACTAAAGGGGCTCTTTAGTGCTCTTGAGAAATACCGGTACGCAGAGATCTGCGGGAGATAAATTACGTCTCTGCCCATCACCAAATCCCCCCCCCCCCCTCGAGTCCAGTCTCATGGCTGTCGCCCTCCTTCAATACAATCATGTAAACAGTCTTTGCACGGAAACAGCATTCAAATTGAGAAAGAAAAAGAAACAGTTGAAGGAAAGAGCGAGGGAGACAGACAGACAGACAGAGGGTGTCCAGTCTAGCGTGTGTGCGTAGCTTTGGTGAGGCACAGAAATATGTTAATGTGAATGCCATTATGGTTTTGGTCACTCGCGGTCTCCATTGATCTGTGGCGGGGAAGAGGATAACGCTATGTGACCACCACCTCATGTATGTGTGTGTAAGTATGTGTGTGTGTAAGTGTGTGTGAGCGCGGTGACTGCAGAGAGAGGGCCTGTCTGGAGTCAGAGCAGAGCTGAAGTGGTTCAGTCAAGTAGACACGGTATTTACAGAACACTTACCAGCACCCTCAACCCAGAGCAAACACACACTCTCTCTCTCCCTCTCTCTCTCCCTCCATCTCAGTCCTCATCTTGAGGACAAAAGGATGGATGGAAGGATGTTATTCCTGATTGAGTGTCTTTAATGGGTTGTTCCCATCTTTTCTGTCATTTTACCCCAAAAGATCTGTTGCTTTTTGCCCACAGGGCCATTTCCTCTGTGTGAGTCATGTCAGTGTGACTTACTGAGAATGTCTCCCAGCGCAGAGCAGATTGTTTTGCCCCTGGGCAGAATGTCTCCCAGCTCAGAGCAGATTGTTTTGCCCCTGGGCAGAATGTCTCCCAGCTCAGAGCAGATTGTTTTGCCCGGGGAGCAGGGGCAGAATGTTTTTGAGGGGCACACTCTCTCCTTGCAGCTCTCTGCTTTTCCCCTAGTCAAACTTATCAGCTCGCCACAGCCACATACTAACCTAGCAGAGAGAGAGAGAGAGAGAGAGAGAGAGAGAGAGAGAGAGAGAGAGAGGAGAGAGAGAGAGAGAGAGAGAGAGAGAGAGAGAGAGAGAGAGAGAGAGAGAGAGAGAGAGAGAGAGAGAGAGAGATTCTCTCTATCGTCGTTTAGTGTCTTTAGACGTCATACACTTGGTGTACAGTGTTTCTGCAGTAATGGGATCCTGCTGTGTTGTTTTTTGAGTGTGTGTGTGTCTGTGTGCGTGCGTGTGTGTCTGTGTGCGTACGTGTGTGTCTGTGTGTGTGTGTGTGTGCCTGCGTGTGTGTCTGTGTGCATGTGTATGTCTCTGTGCCTGCGTGTGTGTGTGTGTATGGGGAGGGAGTGGGGGGGCTGCATCCTGTGGCCTTCCTGTGGAGTGTGTGAGGGTGTGGGTGACCCCTGGCCATTCCAGAGAAAGTCCTCTCTGCCGTGACCTCTGCTCCTTCCCCACTCCCTGAGCCCTGTGTCACTGAACCTCCGCTGGCGCTGATGGGGAGAGTCTTGTGAGGGAGAGATAAAGAGACTGAGAGAGAGAGAGAATTCCGGGAGATCAGTGTCTGAGAGAGCCACAGGGGGGCAAAGAAAGAGTTGGGTATAGTACTGGAGAAATATACATATACGAGAGAGAAAGCGAGAGACAGTACAGGTGAAAAGAGGCAAACGAAAGGTGAGGCAGCGGGACAGATTAATATAGAGACAGACACGGAGAGGGAGAGAGGGGCCACAGGAACAAGTGTGAAAAGGGGAAGGGAGGAAGAGAAAGAAGGAGAGAGAGAGAGAGTGAGTGAGAGCGGGGGCAGCGTGTGTTTATAGAGCGGGCGGATGTTTGGACTGACAGGAGAGAGAGCGTGAGGGCTGGTGACTGTGCCGACAGCTCTGCTCAGTGTTAGCCGCCACTTAATTAGCCTCCAAAAAGCCCTCGAACACATCTGTTTATCACCACCAGTTTAAACTCACACTTCTCGCTCTCTCTCTCTCTCTCTCTCTCTCTCTCTCTCTCTCTCTCTCTCTCTCACTGTCTATCTCTCTCTCTATCTATCTATCTATCTATCTCCCTCTTGTTTTTGATCACTCTCTGTCAGTCTCTCTCTTTCTCTCTCCCTCTCTCCTCTACTCTCTCCATACCTCTCCCTCTCATTCCATCACTCTCCTGTCCTTGATCTCAGATGTGTAGTGATGTTCATGATATCAGGCATAAGGGACAGACCGTTAAAGGGGGGGGGGGGGAACGGTCAAACTTTGTTGCGCCTCCCCCTCTGTCTGTAGGGGTGTGTGTGTGTCTGTAGGGGGGTGTGTGTGTGTGTGTGAGGGGGCTTACATAACCTGTTTACCCTGGGCCCACGTTGACCCACATTGGCGAAGTTTTCCCCAGCTTTGCTGATGAGCAGAGTTCTGAGGGAGCTGAATATTCAACAGCAGGGGGTCTGGGGAGGGGAGTGAGATGCTAACCACAGTGGTGGAGAGGGATGAGGAAAATGTTTATGTAAGACACTGCGGCAAACTCTGAAAACAAGCGCTCCTTATGGGCGAGGGAGGGAGGGAGAGAGTGAGTGAGGGAGGAGGAGGAGGAGGAGAGAGGAGGAGTGCTAAGGAGAGGCACAAAGCCTTGGGGGCTTTTTCCAAGTTTTTATTTTTTCTCTCCAGATTTTAAAAGATTTAATGGAAATAATTCAGATGTGTTTTCATAAAAGTTTTAAAACAAAGAACAAAAGAAGAAAACATAGAAAAAGAAAAATGGAAAAAAGAAATGACAAAATGTTGAGGACAGTTATAGGCTCAGGCTTTTCATGACCAGATGCATGCTCTTGATCTGCTCTTTCTTCCCTCTTTCTCCTCTCCTCTAGCCTGTCTTTAAATTGTTTTCTTTCTCTCTTTATCTCTCTCTCTCTCTCTCTCCCCCTCTTTCTCCCTCTTTCTCTGTTAGTGTCATGCTTTCCTTCTTCCTGTTTCACCACCCTGACTAAATGTAGTATTTTTCACACTCTAACCCTCTCACCTCTCCCTTCCTCTCTCTGTCTCTCTCTGTGTACCTCTCTGCTTCTGAGAGGAGAGCTGGGGAGGGGGGCTGGCTTTTCTCTCCCTCACTGTTCATTGGTCCTGGTCATTTAGGGGCTGTACGGGTCAATCTGCCACTCACAGAGAGAGAGGAATTACAGGAAGTAGAATGTGTGTGTGGGAAGGGGGGGGGGGTGTTTGGAGGTGTTGCTGTCATTCGCTCTGCTCATCACTTCATCTCTCTTGCTTTCTGTTGATCTCTGTGCTATCTCATCCTCACTCATTTTTTTTTTTAAATCTCTTTATCTCTTGACTTGGTGCTTGCATTCTGTTCATCTTTCTTGTTTTTTTTTCTTCTTCTTTTTTTTTATCACTGATCTCTTGTCCCCCTCACCTGGTTTTGGTTTTGCGCGCTCTTGTCTTGTGGTCTCCATCCGTCTTGTGTGTGAGGCGCGTCTGATGGGTGTTGACTGCCTCTGAGGAGAGGAGCAGTTGTCAGGGCTTGAGAGCTCAGAGATTGGAAATGGGCTGCAAGTGGAGCTATATCCTCTGCATGTGTGTGTGTTGATGGAGGGAGGGAGGGAGACACACGCACACACACGCATGCACACACAGAGAACTTCTACACACTACAGAAAATCTACTTCAGCTGGGCACCAGATGAGAGTGAAAGTAAAGTGTGTGTGTGTGTGTGTGTGTGTGTGTGTGTGTGTGTGTGTGTGTGTGTGTGTGTGTGTGTGTGTGTGTGTGAGAGAGAGAGAGATAGTGTGGAATCTATTAATAACAATCATAACTCAGGAAGAGGGAGAAATAAGTCTGCAGTTTTACTTATGTGTCGCCATGGTCCATGCAGACTTTGAATCAGTGTGTGTTTATGTTCTGATGATTTCTGGCTGAGTGCGTAAGGCTGGTGGCCCAACACACACACACACACACACACCAGCACACACACACACACACACACACACACACACACACACACACACTGTCTCTCTTCTGAAAAATGTGTTGAAAATGTGTGCATTGCACCTCTTGATGCTAGCTTTTACATGATCTCACCACATTGATTCCAAGAGATGTTTGCACATTGAAGAAGCTTTTTCTAAACTGCTTAACGGTTACATTACGATACATTTTGTTACATTTTCATCCAGTATATTTAATAATACCTCAACTTTATACTGTGTGCTGTAGACAGAAATCACAAAGCAACTTTACTATAAGCTTAGGCTTAGGAGAATCTTTAGGAAGATGGAATGCATACACACACACACACACACACAATCACACTCACCCACTCACTCACGGCATGCAGACAGTGGCTAAATTACCAAATTCCAGTCCGGCAGATTCAATGAGGGAGGATCCCACAGCATTTGGTCAATCTGACATTCCTGCAGAGCACCGGCTTCACTCTGGCCCCAGGCTCTAGGATTACCCACAATCCCACTGTGACATGAAGAATCAATGGTTCTCCGGGAGCACAGGGAGTCCAGGGCGGGGCGTGGCCTGGGACCCTCAGTGCTGATGGGTAGGGAGGGGGTGGGGGGTCAGGGGTGAGGCGGAGGGGCACTGAGTGATCTGACCCCAGATTGACCTTTCCTTGAACCTCCCCTCAGGAGGCCCCTCTTTAGCTCCAGAGGGAGATTGAGGATTGAGAGTATTTGGCCTGGGTTTTTCCCCTTCATTCTCTGATGAAAACGCCTTCTCCTTTCAAGTGGCCTTTGGGCAGCCTGTAGGCCTTTTTACAGAGCAACTAATGAGGCTCACCCATAGTTTACTCAGGCAGAGCTTTAGCCAGCCCCGTAAAGGACCCCAGCCTGCCTGGCCTGCTATGCCTGGGAAGGAGAGTTGAGATTGAGATGCTGAAACCCCCCTGAAGGCCTGTCCTTTTGTGTCTTTTCCTAGAAACCATGTGGATCATCCCCAAAGAAATAGATAATAAAAGCCTCAAGACCTAGCTTTCAACTTAAATGATCAGTTTCAGATGGTGAGGTTTGTGTTTAGATGAAAATGATTATTTACAGTTGATTTAGTCTTGTTTGCTTTGCAGCGCCAGAACTGCACTTTATTTTTGAACGAGGCGACCTGAGATGATCTGCGCGTTGAGTTATAGCTCGGTGATATTTAGGTCTGTCTGAGGACTCTTGGCCTTCATGAAGTGGCATACTAACTGCCTGAGTACACTCAGACGAGGTGCTGATGGCTGACGGCTGCTGCTTTGAGACAGGCACTCTTATGTTAGAAGAGTTGATGGTTGATGTTTATTCTATTCTTCATCCCTCTCCTTCCCTTCTCTCTCTCTCTCTCGCTCTCTCGCTCTCTCTCTCTCTCTCTCTCTCTCTCTCTTTCTCTCTCTCTACAGTTGATGCTCGTGCCCTGAGGGAGCTGGGTCGGGCGCTGGTGTTGTACCGCCGGACCGTCATGCCATACGCCGCCTACGCCCGAAAGCGCAAGGGCTCCAGCGACGAGCAGGAGGTGGAGCAGTACGCCCAGCTGATTGGCCAGCCCTGCGCCGAGAGGATCCTGCTCTACCGGGCCTAGACCGGGCCGGGACCACCCTCACCCAATCACACCACCCCCTAGTCACACACTCATCATAACATGCTTCACATCTGCTCAAGCCTCCCCACACACCCCACACTTGGTACCGTGTGTCTCTGTTCACCTCCCGTTCTCTCCTCACCTCTTCAGCACACAACCGCTGATGTTGCTCCAGAGACCTCCTCAGTCTCCTCCAGCCCCCCTTCACCGCACCCTCCCACTATAGCTCTACCCTCTTGCATGTCCTTCACACCTCCATGCACCACCACCACCACCACCTCTAAACCTCCTCTCAGACTGGCACCAACTCTTGAAATGTACCTGCCAATGATCTGGGCCAGATCAGGGCCACTGCTGTGCCAGAGTCGTCTCCTCTTCATATATCCCCCCTGCCAGCTTCTCTGCATGTCTGTGGAGGGCCTCCCCTTCTGGCCCACTTAAAGCTTTACCCACCTCCTCACCTGTCCTCACACCCCTTCTCATGTAGATCTCAATAACCAGGGTCACCCCGACCTCGCCCGCACACAGAGCTGCTCTCGACAGCCCATAACACAGCCCTGCACCGTGGTTCTTATCGCCACTGTCCCTGACGGCATCATTAAAACTCACCGCAACAGCCTGTGTTTGGGGGAGGGTTTGCTCCTGTTATTGTGAGGGTATGTTCCGGTGTTGGCACTCCCAGTTCCTGGTGCGGTCGGAGCAGACTGGGTTATTCTTAGGGCTAGTTATGTCAGCATTACCCTGTTAATTGGGTCTGACTAGTCTTACTCTCCATCTGTCTGTCTGTGTTGTTTTACAAATGTGCACATCTATCTGTCTCTGTTTGTGTTGGTCTTTCTGTCCGGCTTCCTGTTTGTCTGGCTTATCTGTCTGCCTGCCTTTCTGTCTTTCTGGCTTTCCCTCTGTGTGCATGTTTTTCCGTCTTCTGTCTGTTTCTTTTTTTGATGGTTCACTCGTATCCTCTTACCACTATGTAGCCCAGTGCAATAGCCACTCTATTAGCATCTGTTGCGCTTGCTTGCCGGCTCATTCACAAGCCAGGTTTGCCACCACTTCTGCTGATCACAAATGCCAGTGACTCTCCCATCACTTATGAGGCTTCTGCTCTGTTACTATTCCATCCTCCTCCTCCTCTTCCTCCTCTGTCTTTCTGTGATCAAACTCCAACTGGTTGATTGCAGCTGAACTCAAGAGCTGTGAAAGATCCTGGCATTATTCATGTTTGTGAGTGTTTCTCAGGCATATAATCCCCAGATCAGATCGGACCACACACACACACTCATTGCAGATCAGATCCTTGCTGGAAGCAAGTGCCTCAAAGATGCTTGTGTGCGTGTGTTTGCACAAGCAAGAAGTGTGTGTTTGTAGAAGTGCGTCAGAGCCTGTCAGGTGTATGAGCTGCAATAAGCTAAGTTTGGCTGTCCCTGCCGTTCCTTTTTGGCAAGACTGACAAAGGATTAGCGAGCAGCCAATGAATCATCAGCTGTGGGTCACCATCACCTGATCTAGGGTCAGACGCGGGTCAGTAAGAGAGTGGTAGTGAAGAATGACTGATACTACAGCCCACCCACTCAGCACTGGCACTGGGACTCCTGTGGCCTAGAACACCCTGCCTCCATAGGCCACCAAAACAGAAGATAATAAAACTGAGAGATAAACTGTGGAGTGTGTAAGGTAGTGTTTTTTTTTCTATGTATTTGATGGCTGAAGCAGCTGAAGCTTCACTAATCTCAGAATCCGATTACAGAATCCAAACAGAGCGTAGGAAATACAGTACTGATATGAATAGAACGAGACTGGAAACCTGCACTGTGTTGCTAGCTCAGCTAAAAACTTGCAGGTGGGAGTTAAAGACCCTGCATTACAGATCACAGCAAATCTGCTTCCATCATTGCTTATCTGCTGAGTAGTGTCCATCCGCTTTCACTTACCATTGCAAAATCACAGATTTCAGGTGATCATGAGGTAGACGTTAACCAATCCTTTAGTCTAAACCAAATGCTGAGCTGAAATGTCAAGCAAACATCTTGGGCATAACCTGTACTCTGTTTTGAATGATGATTAAACAGAGCAGGAATATTACTTCTATAGCCAGTCGTACTTCGAAACCAAAGTAGATCAATGCTCCACTGACCTTCTTTCAGTTTAGACGCTCTCCTCCATGCTACCCAGATGGCAGCAGACCGTATGGTTTCCAGCCTGGCGCTGATCCGTCACATTCACACAGGGTCGGGATCCGTACCACAGTCGGGTACTATTTGGGTCAGAGTCTGGCGACTCGCTTCCCTGTGCCCCCTCACACTCATGTCCAGTTCTATACATATCAGCAGCCTGTCAGCCCAGCAGAGGTGGCAGCGTCTGGAGGCAAATATCCCCTCTTATCCCATTAAGGATTGTCTTCTTGATACAGCTGTGGCGAGAGGACCTAAATAATAACACAGCCCCACAAACTGGCATTTCTGTGAAACAAAACTCTGCTTTGTCCTTTGCTGCTTTGATTGTTTTGTTTTGTTTTGCTTGAGTTGGGTTTTTTTTTTCTCTCTTCCTGTCTCAAATGTATAGCTTAAGTGCATCTCTTTTAATATTATTATGATAATTATTCTTTTGTTGCAAAAACAAATAAAAAATACTCTTTTAAAAATGTGAGTGTCGTGATGTGTAAGCCTGCAGAGCACGCATCCTAAATGGTAACAAGAAGAAGCACAGATCTGTGTAAATGAGGACCAGACAAGCCTGTGGCAATAGGGCTTTCTCTCTCTGCCTGTGATGTGGTGGGGCTTGTTAGAGTTGGGCCTACTGACAGGTGGTGTAAGTCATGCAGGGAGGGTGGCTCTTGAGCAGCCTCTGGCTGTGGTAACCCAGCCGTGTGTGTGTGTGTGTGTGGGAACACAGGCAGCACGCCGTCCGTGGAGGTAACTGAGCTCCAGGCCGACCCCAGAGGCTGCTCAAGTGTCTGACTACAACTGCTCTGTAGTGGGCTAGATTGGGCGGGGGGAATCTCTGGGGCTTTTTACACCTGGCATTAAAATGCGTTTCGGGTGATCGGATTCCAATCGGACGGTGCTCAACCACATGAAAGTACAGGTGTAAACGCACTCAAGGCACATTGAAGAAGGATTGTGACTCCCCTCCTGTCCGGGGGTGGTCAGGCACGCATTGTGAGTCACAGACCATTGAACACAAGTGTAAATGCAATTGCCTTGTATACATACAACAACTAAGTGGACAGAAGTATGTAACGGCGCTCGACTGATCAAGCTTCATGGACGGCTACCATATTCTATTGTTCCAGCTTTTAAATGTTGTTTGTTGTTTTTGTTGGACCCGTACAAACAAGAGAAGGATGTGAAATGAGCTGGACACAGCAATCAAATCTCAATCGGATATCAATGTGGACACAGGAGACATTAATACCAGGTGTGAATATAATCTGGTTAAAATCATATATCATATCTACATAGAATCTGTATATGAGATGCATTTTAATGCCAGGTGTAAAAAGCCCCTCTGTTCAGGTTCCATCCTGTTTGCTCAGGTAAGCATTGGCACAGAAAATGTATTGATTATCTATACAGATGCTAAAAATCTTCACTGTATTACTGTAGACTACTTTGCATAGAAACCTCTAGTAAATGACCAAAGGCAAATGGAAACCTACAGCCACTGAAGTGAGACTGCAGGTGACCAGAAGCCTTATTGTCTATCTGGACGCAGGAGGGAACTCCGACTGGCCTGGTGACTGGCAGCCCCTGTGGTGGCAGAGTGGCTGCCAGGGAGCTTTGACCCAGCCATCAATGACCTGTCCAGTAGCAGAGCCTGCGTACAAAGAAAATGGCTTCTCTCTCTCTTTCCAAGAAAGAACCTCTGATCATCCTATTCCACTGCCTCAACACACACACACACACACACACACACAGAGAGAAACTGTAATGGTGCGAGGCGAAGGCAGGAGTTTGCGTCACCAGTGACAAGGTAATTTGACCACAGCGCGAGACAGGATCAGAAATGAAAGGATGCTGGCTCTGGGTCTACTCTCCCACATTGACCACGCTGCACTCCTCCCTCTGCTCCTTCTCTTCCTCTCTCCATCACCCCGTCCACGCTCCTGGGGCCTGCCATGCTGCGTTAGTCTCAGAGTCTCCATTTACACACACACACACACACACACACACAGCAGTGGCAACAGCCTGTAGGCTGCACAAGCTTCCACAATTACAGTCTCCCCCCCCAAACCATCTACCTGTTTCTCTAGTGTGCCTTGGAATGGCCTCATTTTCAAGCATAAAAATGAAATAAATAACAACAAAACAGATTTCTGGAAAGTCACAGAAAGTACTGTGAAAAGTTTGGGAACATTGGCATTCGCTTTCAGGTTCTGTTGTTGATGAACACGAAAGGGAAAGCAGCTCTGGCTCATGTGTTGAGGCACAGGCAGAGAGTGAGCGAGAGAGCGAGAGAAAGAGACTCATGAATCAAGTAAATAAATAGCACTGGATTAGTATGTGAATCGTGTTGCCATTGGAGCACACTGCCACTGCCTCGTGAAGAACTGGCTTTGGGTTGAGTGATGTGTCTGTACAGAGTTCATTTCACTTAGGCCCACACCCACGAAACAAAGACTGAGGGCCTGTGCATGTTTTCTGTCTCACACTCTCTCTTATGAATTGAATGTGATGTACTTAGAGACTTGCACAGCTCATAAAATCAGTTTATTTTGTTAAATAAGGTGTCCATTTTAAGATGGTGAAACTCTCCACCCAACATCCAGTAAAGGGCTGTGTCTGGCATTGAATAATAGCGGACATGGATTATCTGTAATCCATGAGGAGCAATCGAAAAAATCATTTATACAAAGAACGATGCTGATCACTAGC
>NC_045164.1:6974595-6982095 GCF_900700415.2 Clupea harengus | reverse complement strand
CCTGCAGCCTCACTGAATGCAGCCCATACTCTATCTGCAGCCTCACTGAATGCAACCCATACTCTATCTGCAGCACACATCCTGCAGCCCACACTACAACCTGACAAGACTTACTTACTTACTTACTTATTTACTTGCTATCTCAGTGTACTCACTTACTTAGTTTCTTACTTACTGACTGACTGACTTACTTACTTACTTACTATCTCAGTGTACTCACATACTCAGTTTCTTGCTTACTGACTGACTTACATACTAACTCATTGTACTAACTTACTTACTTAATGTTATTCAATAAGTACTTAAAGCAAATAAGATATTCCAGACCAATAAAGGAAATTCTTGGATAATTTAGTTTTTCTGTTATTTTGCCATGGCTTTGAAATCGATTGAGGAAAATGCGTAAACATGCCAACAAGTTCAAAAACCTGTAATGGCCTCTGCATTGAAGGATCATACCATATGGATCTGGACAATTATAAGTATTTCTGCCAGCACATCAAGGAAAAAGTTTAATTATTAATAATATTACAGTTTAATTATTAATAAATGCCCATTGCTTTGTCTTCACATCACAACATTACTGACAATGGTTCTCTCTCACCTTGTCATGGTGGTTGGTTTATGCCTGGCTTTCTGGGTTTTTGATAACAAAATTACTTACATGGCTTTAGATAGGGAGAGCTCATCGTTCGGATAAGGACATCTTCAGACTGTGGTCAGTCACCATTTTAAATTCAGAGAGTGTGTGTATTTGTGTTTGTCTGTGTGAGGAACAGTGTTGTTTCCTGTGTGTGTGTATTTGTGTTTGTCTGTGTGAGGAACAGTGTTGTTTCCTGTGTGTGTGTATTTGTGTTTGTCTGTGTGAGGAACAGTGTTGTTTCCTGTGTGTGTATTTGTGTTTGTCTGTGTGAGGAACAGTGTTGTTTCCTTGTGTTTGGCACCCAGAGGCCTAAATTGGAGGTTAGACTTAGGCGTCCGTAAATATGACCAAACAAGGAGTGCTGTGTGCTCTTTCCCCTTTTGCACCAATCATATGGGCGCAGGGACCCACCACCCAAAAGCCTGCGATACCCCGGGGATGAAACCCTCAGCCTGGCCGGCAGCGTCTGGCTCCTGGAGGCTGGTTCAGGAGGGGCTTTGGGCAGAGATTATCCCTGGCGCTCTCTCCCTCCCCTGGGCAGGTTGAGTGGACCGCTTGGTTGCGTGATTGTGGAGGCTTAAGGAGGCATTTGGAAAGCATGCTTACTGCGCGTCTTAGGGCCGAGGAAAGCTTGCACAGGCCAAGCCCAATAAAGGGCCGGGGCCCAGCTCTTCTTCCCACTATCATTCTCCATCTCTCCCTCTTTCCCTCTCTCTCTCTCTCTCTCTCTCTCTCTTTCTGTCTCTTTCTCTCAAGAGCACAAATCACACTTTGTCCTTTTCTGTCTCTTATACAAAACAAACAAGGCTCTCTCTCTCTCTCTTTCTCTTTTTCGCTCTCTGTCTGTGTTTGTCTCAAGAGATCAAAAATATAATCAACCATGCGTCGTTGGCATGACTGAGTTAGTTCACTGTTGCCAAAGTGTTAAAAAGAGTAAATATTTTATTGTGTCAGTGACCAACACATGTCATATTCATGGCAATATTTTCCTCTACTTTTCTTTTCCTGCACCATCTCAAAGACAAACATGCACAACTTTATTCCTCCCTCCCTCTCTCGCTCTATCTTTCTCTCTCTGCATCTCTCCTCTCCAGACTAGAGTCGCTCCATCGGCTGTCTTTCGTGGCCCTGATGTCAGGACTATGTGGGGAGATCAATGGACCACAAAATAATTTAAAAAAAAACTCTGCAACTGTCAAGTTAGCCGGTGAGGTCGCCGTAACGAGAGCTGAATGTTTGTCTGAGGTCATCGGTGTGGGGTGTAACCAAGCCTGACTGCCACTGCACACGGTTCAGTTCGGCTCTCCTCTCCCTGGCTGGAGCCGACAGGAGCTGCAGCTCTTTATTAAGTCCGCTGCTCCACTTTTCTTTGAGGAGGGGGCGCAGCCAACATGACCCCCGCAGAAAAAAAAACATTTGATCCCCCCCCATAGAGAGGGTTTCGCTACAGGTCGCACAGGCGGGTCTGTGAGGTCAGGGCACAGGGTATGGGGGCGCCTCGACGCCTGGGCGCAAAGAGAAAGAGAGAGAGAGAGAGAGAGCTGCTGGCAGGGAGTTTTCTCAGAAAATATTTTCCCCTTGCTCGCCGAGTGGAGTAACACCGGCCACAAATCCCTTTACTTGGCCAAGTATTTGCTGAACACGCAAAACCAGAGAACGGGGGGACCAGACAAAGAGAGAGAGAGAGATTCAAAAAAAGAAAAGTGGAGTGAGAGAGAGAGAGAAAAAGTGGGTGAGCGAGAGGAGAAGAAAGTGAGACTAAGTACAAGCGAAAGGGAGAGAGAGAGAGGGAGAGTCATATTGGGCTGCCATGTAAATTAAATGCAGATTGTGTATATGATTTTTTTGTGTGTGTCATGAGAAAGAGATGGATGAAAAATGGAGAGAAACAAACAGAGAGAAGCTGGCATGGGTCTGTGTTTCATTTGGCAAAGAGAAGGCCAGTACAGTTACAGCCCGATCATTACAGAGGAATTCAGAAATAAGGAGAGAGGGGGTGAAAAAGACCAAAAAAACAACAACCCCTCTCTCTTTGTCTTTGTGCTCCATCTCTCCGTCTGTTTTGCTCTCTATTTGTCCTGCTGTCTTTCTTTAGCATATCATCACATCTTCACAACTATTCACCTCCGTTCCTTTTCATTTAGCTTCTGTCTGTTTCTTTTCTTTTTCTCTCTCACTCTCTCCAGTCTCTCTATCCACTCTCATTCTGGGTTGTAAAGGTGATGTTAATGCCCTTGTGACCACTAAAAGAACCCATTGCTTCAATATGGGGGCGGGTGTCTGGACTGTGTTTGGGGTATTTGTGAGGGGTAGATTACTAGTATGGCAAAGGACACTAAGATTTTTTTTGTTTGTTTTAATGACACTGTGTAAAAAAAAAATGTTGAGTTCAGGTTTATGAGTTAGCATGTCTGCCAAGGCTGAAAGCTGAAGAACAATTTAACCGAGAGGTGAAGTCCGATACAGAACTGCAGGAAGGGGAACACTTTGGGTCTGGGGATTATTATTACGGCAGTATGTTTATTCCTCCTTTTGGGTCTTTTCGCTGGGCCCCTATGTTGAGAACAACAGCCTTGTGTGAGGTAGAGAGAGGGTCTGTGCAGAATTACTGGACCAGATTCCATATTTCTAAGTGCTGTCAATGTCTCTCTGTTCTCTGAACACTACGAGGTTAAGGATTGGGCTGTGGTTCGTGGAATTGTGACTCTTATGTGGAACTGTGGTTTCAGAATGTTGCATTTCTGGTAGCTTAGCTATGTCTGTGTACTTTGAATCCCATAGGTTTTTCTTGGGGTTGATTTGAAGAAATGTTTCCATGTTATAATTTCACTGATCAGCCTCACCGCTGTGATTCGAGGATGTGCTCCAAAGCCCGGAGGAAGGATAGGATCTGAGACGAGAGACCACATTCTGGAGGAACCAAACTGTGGCAGAGGAATCATAAACACATGGTGAAGCCGGCCTAACCGTCAGTCTCCAGTTCTGCCCCTTTCTGAGGCCTGTCTCCCCACGCTGCCAGTTTACACTCCCCAAACCTAGCTTTCGTTTACCTGCTTTTTTTCTTCACTCTGATTGAAGAGTAGATTACGTGGTGTGAGAGTGACGCGTGCTGGGAATGTGAGACGTGATATTATTCTTGGGGAAGGTGCAGACGAATATAAGGTGTCACCCAAAGTTCATAATGAACACTGAAAACTTTTACACTTGTTAAGGAGAGTAAGAGAAGGGTATGTGTAAGGGAGGATGGAAAGAGAGAGAGAGAGATATACAGTATATGAAGTGAGAGAGTAAGTGGTAGAGAGAGAGAGAGAGAGATGAAGTGAGTGAGTGAGTGGTAGAGAGAGAGAGAGAGAGAGAGATGAAGTGAGTTAGTGAGTGGTAGAGAGAGAGAGAGATGAAGTGAGTGAGTGAGTGGTAGAGAGAGAGAGAGAGAGAGAAAGAGAAAGAGACAAAGAGAGAGAGAGAGGGAGAGGGAGAGAGAGGCGGGATTAGGCTTTGATGGCTGAACAGAACACAGGGGAGCTGTCAGATCTGTTACTGAGCAATGGGAGGAATTTTAAAGACTCCTCTCCTCTAGAGTGCCCCCAGACATGTGCTCTGTAGAAAAAACCGCACACACACACACACACACACACACACACACACACACACACACGCATAAGTACATGCTAATGTACTTATATATGAGCATATATATTTTAATTCATAGCCACATGCACACACACACACACCCCCCACACACGATTTGGAGACAGCAGCTGTTACCACTCGCCACAGTATGTTGTAATGTCTCAGACTGCCTTTGCTCCTGTTGGCAGAGGACTGCAAAAGAGGTAGCTTGATATTATTCCATACCTCTCTGCCTCGTGTGCACACAGTAATATATGTAACATGCAGTCATTCAGCAGCTCGCCCCAACGGAACAATCTGTCCGGTGCAGTCAACAGCTGTTCCTCATTACGCCAGAGATCATTCTCTGATAACATCACATAATTCCAGATATCTCTCCTAAATATGAGAATTTACATTCATGGACCTCATTTGACCTGATTGATGTGATATTGATCTTCAATAAGTGGGGCTGATTGGAAAGGCCTGCCTGCCTTCCCGCTTGGACCCGTCCACGTTCTGTGGGGAAATCCAGCGAGACTCATCCAGAGATGGACCGCCTTCTCTCCCTTCTCCTTCTCCTCCTTCTCCCCTCCTTCTCCTCTCCTCTCCTCTCATCTCCTCTCCTCTCCTCTCCTCTCGTCTCCCCTCTTCTCCCCTCCTCTCCTCTCCTCTCCTCTCCTCCTCTGGAGTTTTCCAGCGCGTGAACCTGAGAGTGTCTGAAGATGTTTCCACCCAGAGAGATTATCTCATCCTGTCTTGGCTCCTCTCCTCTCCTTCTCTTTCTCTATCTATCTCTCTCCCTCCCGCTCACTCCTCCCTTCTCTTCTTAGGTCTATCTCTTAAGTCAGACCAGTCTCCCTAATGGTTTTGGGCTTAGACAGTGTGATCCCACCCCCAGTGAGAGATCGCCAGGATTGCCTGGACCCTGCCTGCACACACACACACACACACACATACTCCCTGCTCCAGACACCATCCATCACCCAGGGGAGAGTCTGGAGCCTGCGCCGGCCGCCAGGCCCGTCTCCCCCACTCCTGACACGCGTCGACGGGCCTCCCGCTCCTCTCCAGCCCCTGTGCCGCATCTGCTCGGCGATGTTTGGGTTGGTGTGGCACCAGTAGGCAAACCACCGCTTCCCAGAACTGGCGTAATCAAAGTGACATGGCTTGGTGGTGGAATCTTTGAGTCCTCTGTGTATATGTTTGTAAGTGTATGTGTGTGTGTGTGTTTGTGTTTTGTGTGTGTGTGTGTGTGTGTGTGTGTGTGTGTGTGTGAGTGTGTGTGTGTGTGTGTGTGTGTGTGTTTGTGAGTGTGAGTGTGAGTGTGAGTGTGAGTGTGAGTGTGAGTGTGAGTGTGTGTGTGTGTGTGTGTGTGTGTGTGTATGTTTGTAATGTGTTCTGAAGCCCTTAAACCTGTCCCAACTAAACCAGGGATTGTCTGTGTAGGGGACTGGTGAGGTCAGTGGGCACGCTACCACATGTTTGGCTTGTCATACTGGAGGGAAGAGTGAAGACTATGAGAGCGATGGGAAATGAGATAGACGGGTCACTTTTCCTTTATCTTAATGTTGTTGTTGCTCTTGTTGTTCTACTTCTGTCTTCTCAATATTCTTCCCTTCTTGGTCATTTTCTCATTCTACTCCTCCTCATCCTTTCTCCTTCTTCTTCTGTCTCCTCTATCTCTTTTTCCCCTTCCCCTTCTTCTTCTTCTTCTTCTTCTGTTTGTTTTCTCCCGTCTCATTCTCGTCCCATCACCCTCTCTGTCCTGTGGGATGCACACACTGGCACACACTCCAGTTGGGGGGACATCTGTTCCCATGTGCCAGGGGCCTGTGGCACCAGTGCGGATCCATTCACCACTCAACAGCGGGCAGACTAAGTGGGCCGCATTCCTCCCATTCACCCGCTCCCCGGTTTTCCCAAAGTGCCTGGCACACATGGGCCGGGGTGCTGTCAGCGGGCACCGTGCCCCCACTCCTCCTCCTCCTCCTCGCCACCGCTACCACCACCCACCCCATACCTCAAGTTGTCATATCCAAGCCGCTGTGGCGGGGTTGTGGGTGGAGTGGGGGAGGCGAGGCGAGGTGAGGGTGGAGGGGGACCTCCATCAGCCAGCCAGGGTGACGCTTTGAGCCAAGCCCACAGCAAAGAGCCCTTTTGGACACAAACACACAGAGGGCTGTCCTTGCTCTTTTCCTGGCTTAGTGTTTGCATCAGTCACCCAGTCTAGCTTTGCCTCGCGGAAAACCGCCCTTCACTTCACAGGCTTCGGTTATATGTCCCATGCACACCAATATGACAGTGGCCATGACCGTTTTTGTCCACTGCAGTCAACTGCACATTCTGCAGTAATACTTTAAGGGGCGAAAATAACAGCTATAAATCCGGTGTTGTACGGGGTTACTGGTGGATATTTCACAAGAATGCAACATATCTTTCCTTGACAATTTGAAAAGAAAACATCCCACACCATCATGTCTGTATCTATGAGATATGGTCATTTATGAGTTGGCTTGCTCTCTTTTTCTGGCTTGGCCAGTGTTCCTTCAAAGCAATGTGAGCTCAAGGCCACTCAAGTTCAAGATGGAGTTTCTCGTCCAAGACTCCTTGAGAGAGAGCGCAGGAATTGACAGCCCATCATCTGCAGACAAGCCTTGTGTGTGGTGTTGGGAGTGTGGGGGGGGGAGCTAGTAGCGTGTGTGTGTTTGCGAAAGGGGGAGTGTGTGTGAGGGGGGTTGGACTGTCACTTTTTTGACTGACAGGCTTAGGGAGTGTGGGAATCTGGAGGTCTGTCTGTTGGGGCCAATGGAGCTAAGGCATTCAGGGGGTGAAAAAGGGGTGGGGTGTGTGTGCGCGGGAGGTTGGATGGTAAGGGTGGGGGTTGGTTTTTTAGAGAGTTGCATGGGTTTCATGTGTTTATCAAACCCTCTGACCCCCCCTAGCCTTGAATACAGGAAACTGGGGGTTGACAGTTGAATGGAGAGATCATGTTAATGAGTGACCGTGGAGAGGAGAAGAGAAAAGGGGGTCCCTGGGAGCGGTGGGGGCGAGGGGTCGTGCCCCCTGAATTCTGTTCCTGACACCCTTCCCCTGATGCTGACACATGGGTCACGTTGCATAGTTTCGGCGCATCGCAAATGGGGGGCAAATGTCTGGGCATTCCCAATGCATTCAGTTGACTTATCATGGGGAGAAAGGGTGGCAAGGGGTGTGGAGTGGAGGTTAAGAGGTACAGAAATAATAAA
>NC_045164.1:6942095-6964595 GCF_900700415.2 Clupea harengus | reverse complement strand
GACACAATTCTGAAAACTGACACACGTCTGACACAGATCTTTCATAGTTGTCTTTTGTGGATGGCTGTTCATCTGTCCTAAGTGAATCATTTTTTTTAAATGGTTGGTTTGGTGAGTTTTTATTACATATTATAGCTTGTATCTTCTATTCATTTTGAGCATTTTGTTTTGCAAGCAAAAAAATTAAGCTTCCCTGACTGGCCCCCCCTTGGTCTGTTGCATTCCGCGGTAAAGACTAAAACTAATACTGAAACTAATAAAAACTAAACTCAAACTAAGCATTTTCAAAAAATAGAAACTAAACTAAACTAGCAAACCTGCTTTAAAAACTAATGAAAACTAAACTGAAATTGAAAACAAAAAGTCAAAACGAAATAAAAATAAAAACTAGTGAAAAATGCAAAACTATAATAACCTTGGTGTGTGTGTGTGTGTGTGTGTGTGTGTGTGTCTGTGTATGTGTGTGTGTGTGTGAGTGCGGAGGGGGGGATCATGGCAGAATGAGCCCGAGTCAGTTGTTTGTTGTCACAGTAAATTACTCTGACACACTGGCCGAGTGACAGCTCTTGCTGGGTGGGACCGAGAGGGGAGGGTAATTGTATGTGTGACTCTCTGTGTGTGATTGTGTGTGTGTGTGTGTGTGTGTGTGTGTGTGTGTGTGTGTGTGTGTGTGTGTGTGTGTGTGTGTGTGTGTGTGTGTGTGTGTGTGTGTGTGTGTGTGTGTGTGTGCGTGTCATTTTGAGTGTTGAAGAGACATGACTAAGTGCATAGGAGAAGACTTCTGAGGGCTAGAGAAGACGTGGGAGAGGTCGAACAGCTAGTGGGAGTGAGGTCACTCCACCAGCCCCTACCTCACCCCCAGCGTCTCTCCTCCCCTCTGCCCACGGTCCTCTGCCTCGTGGCTAACTTGGTCACTTCACTGGTGAGCCCTCCTCTAACGCTCAAAGAGCAAAGTCATGGAGGGGCGCCATCTGAAAGTTATGGCCCCAGGCCCCAAATGTCTCAGCCCAGTATCATTCACATCTCACATCTCACGACTCACGACTCACGACTCACGACTCACGACTCTCGTCTCACGTCTCACGTCTCACTTCTCACTTCTCACTTCTCACCCCATCAGCCTATTCGAAGGGGAGTTTGGGGGAGAAAGGTTGCCCACTCATACCTATCCCACCGCTTCGGCCGCAAAGTCCAGTGTCTCGTACTCCAGCCGCCCACAGTATTTACCCTATTCAGAGTCCAATTTTATGTAGTCTTTGGTTCCATTCATACTTGAATGCCTCAGGACCTCTGGATAAAAAAAATACACACTTAAGTGAGTGGTTTCTGATGGTTAGAAATGATATGGCCGTATTTTATGCTTCCTGATGGTAAAGCTAGCAGAAATGTTTATTTTTATGAGGAGGAGAGAGCTCTGCCCACGCTCTCTCTCAGTTCATCTAGAATGTTCCACAGCGACGTAGATATGATAAATGGCGGCGGAGTCTGTAATCTTGTGGTGGCCGGCGAGAGGAGAGCCAGACAGAGAAATCCAGAATGCCGTCTGAGACTTCTCTTTAGGAACGGCGATGTGTGTGTGAGACAGAGAGATGATGTGTGTGTCTGTGTGCGCTCGGTACTTTGTATTGTTGGAAAAGACTGCATGCCTTGGCGTCCATGGGTTTGTGTGTGGATGTGAACAAGTGTTGGTAATTTCTCTGCTTTCGAATAATGCAGTAAGCATGCATGTGTTTGGCTCTGTATTTGTGCCTGTATGTACGTGTGTATGTGTGTGTGTGTGTGTGTGTGTGTGTGTGTGTGTGTGTGTGTGTGTGTGTGTGTGTGTGTTTGTGTGTGTGTGTGTGTGTGCGCGGCTGTTTGTTTGTATGTGTATTTGTGTGTTTGCGTGTGTTATGCTCTCTTTTTGGAAGCATTATAATCTTGAGGTGGCATTTTGCTTGTAGGCACTCTTTAGCTCCTCACAGTGATTCCGGCCCAGCGGGTGGAATACTGCAGACTGATGGACTGTGGCCATGACTGTTTAGGTCTGATTGCAACTTTTCATCACATTTGCACAGAGCTTGTGTGTACTGAACGTCAGCCTCAATACACATAGCTTATTTTTATTTTGTTTACATGGAAAGAGAGAGAGAGGGAGAGAGAGAGGGAGAGAGAAAAAGAAAGAAAAAGAAAAAAAGACTGAGGAGGTTACTCCAGGGCAGTACACCATAATGTTCTTTACTCTTGCGCCTTAAGATGCATCTCCATCAAAAGGTTTTGTCATTCGTATTTCACTTAGGGCCATTTGTGTGTATTGTTCTTTATTGGCTTCAAGCTCTGTCATCTGGAATGAATTAATTGAAATTACAATAATGAAAATCTGTGATGTTCTTAACAGAGAAATATTCACCTCCTGTGTAGATTAGATGAATTGCTTTGGGGAAAAAAAGCTATCAGTAAGAGATATGATGTCCATAGGCGCCATCTCTGTCTGTCATAAAACCTATGAAGCATTCATGAGCTAAAATGTAGAATTAATATTGCACCGATAACTTTGTCTTTTTAGTATCATATTTTACTGAGTAGTTTTATTACCTCACTCTTGCTGAAGCTCTGCCAACGAGACTACACACACACACCCACACACACACACACACACACACACACACACACAGACCGGTGAGAACTGTAACAGTAAAAGGTTTCAATCGGCTGAGAATGCGCTCTCTGGGCGTATTGCCTGCAGCTCTGCTCTGCTCTGCTCTGCTCTGCGCGGTGCGAGGGTGAGGTATGTGCTGAGAGATCGGCCTTTCACAACCCCGCACTGCACAAGCGGGTAATTAGGCATCGCAAGTGAGCAGCTCAGTGGCCAACAACAATGTATATCTGTCATGTTCCCCCTCCTCTCCTCTCCTGTTCTCTCCTCCGCGGGCCGGCAAGCTGCGACGTGAAGAGCGGGGATGCCGAGGGCCTGCGCACAGATGCCTTTTGTGTGGGGAGGAGGAGCCGGGAGAGTTGGATACAGTACAAACACAGGTATACACAGATGCACTCAAACACACACACACACATACACACACACACACACACACACATATACACACACACACACACACCACTTGTTTACATACACATACTGTACGTATATATACATATACACACAGACATTTCTACTAATACATGTATGTATGAACACAGACACACACACACACACACACACACACACAAACACACAGATATACAGTATAGATATATATACACACTGAATGTATTCATACAAGAATATCCAACACACACACACACGCTGAAAGAAACTCACACACAAAATCAAAATCAAACAGCCATGCATTCACATTTGCTGTGAAGACCAATGCATTGCATACATTCACTCGCTCTCGCTCTCTCTCTTGCTCTCTCTCTCTCTCTCTCTCTCTTTCTCTCTCAACACACACACACTCTAATGCGGGAAACATTTGCCAACAGTTGTGCATAGACCCAAACACACTTTAATAGTGGTTAATCCTGTGTTGAGTCGAAGCAGTGTAAACACAGACACATGCTCAGACATCAAGTCTCCTAAATACTGTAGCCAAGTAGCCCATCCTCTCTCTCTCTCTCTTTCTCTCTACCTCTCTCTCTCTTTCTCTCTCTCTACCCCTCTCACTCTCTCCACCTCTCTACCGCTCTCTCTACCTCTCCCTCTCTCTTTCTCTCTCTCTACTCTCTCTTTCTCTCTCTCCACCCCTCTCTCTCTCCACTCCTCTCTCTTCACCTCTCTACCTCTTTCTCTCTCTACCTCTCTCTCTCTCTCTCTACCTCTCTCTCTCTCTTTCTCTCTCTCTACCCCTCTCTATCTCTCTCTCTCTCTCTACCTCTCTCTTTCTCTCTCTCTACCCCTCTCTCTCTCTCCACCTCTCTCTCTCTCCACCTCTCTACCTCTTTCTCTCTCTCCACCTCTCTCTCCCTCTCACTCTCTCCACCTCTCTACCTCTCTCTCTACCTCTCCCTCTCTCTTTCTCTCTCTCTACTCTCTCTTTCTCTCTCTCCACCCCTCTCTCTCTCCACCTCTCTCTCTTCACCTCTCTACCTCTTTCTCTCTCTACCTCTCTCTCTCTCTCTACCTCTCTCTCTCTCTCTCTCTACCTCTCTCACTCTCTCCACCTCTCTACCTCTTTCTCTCTCTACCTCTCTCTCTCTACCTCTCTACCTCTCTCTCTCTCTCCACCTCTCTACCTCTTTCACAAATGTTCTCGTGGCCTTGAGGTCCTCTCATATGGCTTCTCTCGTTCATTCCTTTCTGCCACTCCTTCACTTTTTTCTTCTCTGATCTGTCTCCCTCTCTCTGTTCGCGTGTTCGACATTTCATCTCCTTGTCCTCCAGCCCTCCTTGTCGTATTTTCAACTCCTTTTGAAATCCAGTCTCTTTCATGGAGCAGACTTTGAATGCTTGACCGGCAGAACACTTCATTTCAAAACTCACTCGCCACGCTTTTGTAGTCCAGCTAAGCAGCAAGCACACACGCACACACACACACACTCACAATCATGTATCACATTCTTTTTCACACTTTCACACTGTTTCTCCTGCATCCCCTTCTTTCTTTCCTCTCTCTTTATGTCTTTCCTCTCTCTATTTCTCTCTATCTTTCTCTCTCTCTCTCTCTCTCTTTCTATCTATCTATCTATCTATCTCTCTCTCTCTCTGTATCTATCTATATCTCTCTCTCTCTCTCTACCTATGTATCTCTATCTATCTATCTATCTATCTCTATCTTCTCTATCTTTGTGTTATTTTTCTCTGTCTGTCTGTCTTTGCGTTCTTCTCTCTATCCTTCTCTCTCGCTTTCTTCCCCCTCTCTCTCTGTCCTCATGTCTTTCTTTGGGGCTGTGAGATAAAGTGCAGTGCCGGGGTGAGGTGACAGAGGTCAGGGTTTAGGGTTGAGGGGGTAGGTTTGCCCCCCTCCTTCTTCACGGCTTCTCTCACTGACTTTGGATTTGGTGCTGGGGTCAAAATCTTTAACCCCTCCCTTCTCTGGCTGCACAGAGAAAACACATGTTTCATCTCAACTCCTTTAACACATTTAACCGCTCTAACTCACACACACACGCACACACACACACGCACGCACGCACGCACGCACACACACACACACACACACACACACTAACACACAAACCCTGAAAATCACCACATACACAAACAGTGCCCATTCAACCACATGTGTGAGCTGAGCAACGTAATAAGAGGCACACTTGGGGCCAGTCTTTGCCAAGCAATCTAAATTGATGCTGGCAACACATACTGCCCAGCACCCATTAACAAACATTCTCTGGAAAGACAGAGAGAGGAGAGGGAGAGAGAGAGAGGGAGAGAGGGAGAGAGAGAGAGTGGTGGTGGTGGTGGTGGTGGTTAGTTGTCAGAGTGTGTGTGCACACAACGCAAGCATAGAGTTTAACATAAACACACACATACACACACACACACACACACACACACACACACACACACACACAGATACAGACTCACAATCAGCATAACTTAGCATCAAGTTTCTTCTTGCTTCATGTTATTAATGACCTTGATGAGAGAGGAATATTGGGAGAATCTGTAGTCTTTTTCTCACAAGGCTCAACCCAAACAGTGATACCTGATCCAATGATCCTGTTAGATAATAATGGGCAATGACTAATGTTTGAGACTGTGATGTCTCACCACTGAGAATGTTGGCTTGTATCCAAACTGAGTGTTATTGAATGAGTGACTCCTTAATCATCTTAGGACAATTCAAATGCTCTACAAAAGTCGCCTGATGAGGAGGTAAACTCATATATGGTCTTCATTCATCAGATCTTTCAAAGTGAGAAGACCCAGCCTGTACAACCTGTAACCAGGCATCCAGCCAGCCCATTTAACAAATTAACCAGACAGAAGTAATCGCTTAAATCTGTTTTAGTGCTGGTCAAAATACCCGTCTCCCTCTTTTTCCCTCGCTTTCACACTCTCTCTCACACACAGTACTTTCCCTGTTGCCACATTACGAAACATGAACCTTGAGTCCAAGTCTCGGGGAAATGAAGTTTCAATTATGACTGCTTACATCCTCCATACTGTTCAAACTACTCCAGCTTCCTATACAATGGTGAATATGAAGGTGAGAAAGACAGAGATCTCTATGGTGATGCAGAACCAAAGGGGGGAGGCTGGTGTTGTTAGGGGAGTGCCCAGCACCAGTGCACTGTGAGCGGGGTGATTTAGGAGCATTACTGGCATGAGCTGAGTGGACGAGGCGTCTGGTTATGATGTTGTTATGATGGTGGTAAAGGTTGTGTGTGTGTGTGTGTGAGAGAGAGAGAGAGAGAGAGAGAGAGAGAGAGAGAGAGCAAGAGAGAGGGGTGGGGGGGTGTTAATGAGCACTTGATGGTCGGCGGTGACACTGTGCAGAGTGTTTTCTCCAGTACTAGGGGTCAAAGGTCATGGCCACTGGGCAACCTGGTGATTTATTTTTCCGCATCCCTCCTCGCCCCACTGCGCACAATTGAAGCAGTGTGTTCTGGGAAGCCACTGCCATAAGACATTATCGGGTCAAATCCAGCTGCTGCGCTGTGAAAGGGGACAACATGGAGGTGTCAATGGTCTGAAAACCTACCTCAGTCATCCACTCAGTCACCGCACTCTTTCTGTCTGTTTAACCATGCAATAACGTGTGTGTTTTATTTTCTATCGCCAAGGCAACCTTTGTTTCTGAACACTGTTGTGATTCTAAATAAGAATTTTGAAGATTATGTTTTGAGAACTATTGGGGTTTTTCCATTGGCTCTTCTGGCCGGGCCACGCCACGCCGCGCCGTGCAGAGCTAATTTGAATTTCCATTATAAGTTTACGGCGCCAACGGTGCTGTGCCACGCTCATTTTGGACCCTCTCCTGAACAGGGCCAAACTGCGCCAGGTCCACTTTCAAACGTGCCGAATGGTGTCAAAGATTTCTCTTATGTGATTTTCTCAGTCATCATTCAGCGTTTGCCATAGTGTGTCTGCATTTTTGTATATCAAGACACGTATGAAGCAGATCTGGAAAAAAATCCGGTTTAATCTGGAAAGTTTGAATAGTAAAAATAACAATGATAGTAAATGGTAAACTGCCCTATCGCCATTTCTACCACAGTGAGTGTGTTTAGGCAGACATTGAATTAACTAAATAAATGCATTCTCTCATTGTGGTATGAACTCAATAAATTCCATGGTTAAATATCATTGTTACCTGGAGGCAGACAAGCTAACCCACCCACAACAGCTAACATGAACTACTTAAAGACACACTCTCAGGTGAGTAGACCCTGATGTACCCCTTACTTAAAGATACACTCTCAAGTTCGCTGAGCGAAAACAATTCGTATAAAAATACGGCATAGGACCAGTAGTAAAATAGTTTCATTTGAAGGAGTACACAAATAGATAATTTATCAGTTATACATTTTATTTTATAAAACACTACTAGATGCATTTATTACAATCAGATACAAAATTCTTAAATATCACATTAAAAATGGTCTTGCAGGAGGTCACATATTGTCAGAAATGTAGTTTTATGTAGCATAACAAAAGAATGACTCCGCCCCATCATTACATCACAGTAAATGACGGTTATTTCTCCATGTCAATAAGTCACTAATCTTAACGTGTCATCACAGTAGCCCAGACCGTGGAGGAAGGGGAATAACAGTGACAGTTTAACCCTGACTGGCTGCTCTCTATCCTCTGAGCAGGTGCCTGGGACGTATGACTAATCATCTGGGGGACTTCTGGTAATGACCCTGAGAGGCATTCACGTTGTAGGGCAGTGAGTGTATTTGTGTGTGTGTGTGTGTCTGTGTGTGTGTGTGTGTGTGTGTGTGTGTGTGTTATTTGCAGTGTGCGTGGCTGTAATGGGTAACTGGGCTTCCTGCTTGTCCAGACGAAAGGGCCCCTGGATCCTCTCTGTCAGCATGCACGCTTCAGCAGCCAAGCGGAGCAGACGGCTCACCACTGGACGGGTTCCCGTGTCACAGACCCCTAATGGCCCAGCCCCAGGGAATGCCTCACAATGACACCTGAAGTGTGTGTGTGTGTGTGGGGGGGGGGGGGGGGGGGGGGGGGGTTGAGTGTCTGTCTGTCTGTTTGTCTGTATGTGTTTGTGTGTATGTAAATCAACTGTTGTGTTCGTGTTTGTGATTCTGTGATTTTGTTGCACATTAGACCAGGTCCTCGGCCCCGATGAAAGCA
This sequence comes from Clupea harengus, assembly GCF_900700415.2. Lineage (NCBI taxonomy): Eukaryota > Metazoa > Chordata > Actinopteri > Clupeiformes > Clupeidae > Clupea > Clupea harengus. The sequence goes on along the minus strand of NC_045164.1, from coordinate 6,956,356 downwards.
ACATTACTGATCAGCTGGAATAGTGTATTGCTCAAATGAACAAATGTATACAAATAGGTGATTTTCTTTTTTCAGTGCTTACACACACTCACTGGACAGCTAGTGAGTTTTTCTTCGAGAGCTGCAAAAGCTGTGGGTGGGTGTATGTGAGTTCATTTGTGACTTTTTCAAAGGGAAATAAAGTTTCCCATAAGGTGGAAGTCGTTACAGTAATGTTCATGTGACTGTGAGAACACACTGGACCTTTTCTACGTTTTGAATGAAACGTGGGCAGATGAAACCGCTCAGGAGAACTGGCTGCGACAGGCTTTATTCATATATTCCGATGCATGTGTCGGTGAAGAATCTCAGCCAGAATGAGAGCAGATCCTGAAGTGGCCCTTAGTCAGCGAGTGCTAATGAGCCGCTCAACTTGAGATCAAGTGTATGCTGAGAGGAGAGGAGGCAGCCACGGACGGAGTCAGCCAGGCGAGCAAGCAAAGATCCTGAACTCCTGACTTGTGTGTGTTACTTGTTGCGATGGCGAGGTTCTCAGCAGCTGTATTAGAGCTCATTTGGATTACAGCATTGCACTTTGTGAATGCATACAGAGCCCAGCCTTTCACAATTAGAATAGGCAGCACAGGCTTTTTTGGAACAGTGGAGGTTTTTGTTAGGGGTATGTTTGAGGTACACTGACTGCAGATCAGTTCTGATCAGGTCAGATCTGTCATATGTTCATATTCCATAAACCCTCTGAATGATTCATGCCATATTTCTTTCCGTCGCTGTCATGGCAGTTCATGTCTCCCGATTTAATGGTCTCAGGTTATCACAGCTGTCACATGTTATATAATATCAAAGCATAAAACATTATAAAAGTCGTCCTATTTACAGATAATGATACAGTGATATCAGTGGAAAACAACAGGGTTTGGTATCTGCCATTACATGTGCATAACGTGGCAATGCAAGACCAGAAGATGGAGGGTTGACAATGTCAATCATTTGAAGCCCAAATGTTTTACGTGGCTCTGATGGAAAGCTATGCATTGAGATGCATGTGAGTGTGAGGGTGGTGGTGCTGTACGTAATGGCAGGAGTTAAGTGACTCGTCTGACATGCTTCGGCTTGTGTGTGTTTTACTGGGAAACCGTGACACATGGGGGATTTGTCCATCTTTCACCCTGGCCTGCTCCCCACAACTCCTTTTTCTGTCATAGGAATGGAACACTCATTCTCTCTCTCTCTCTCTCTCTCTCTCTCTCTCACTCTCTCTCTCCCTTTCTCTTTCTCTCTGTCTCTGTGGCTCCTGCTGTAAAGCCTGTTGTGAGGCATGTGCGCTATTCCAAGCACTCTGGAGCACAGTGGCAGAAACATCTGTGGAATCTGCGCTCCTTGCCCTACTTTCCCCCTACCTCACCTCACACCCCTACACAGGGACACTTTTTCACTGCATTGTATGTGTGTGTGCGTGTGCGTGTGTGTGTGTGTGTGTGTGTGTGTGTGTGTGTGTGTGTGCATGTGTGTGTGTGTGTGTGTGCGCGTGTGCGTGTGCGTGTGTGTGTGCGTGTGCGTGTGTGTGTGTGCGTGTGTGTGTGTGTGTGTCTGTGTGTGTGTGTGTGTGTGTGTGTGTGTGTGTGTGTGTGGCGGGCGGGGGGATGGGGGGTTCTTGCCTCAGGGGGTGGGAGGGGTCACTAATGATGCTGGCCAGGGTGGTGCGGGAGAGTGGAGTGATGTGGAACTCTTGCTCATTCAGAGTGCATCCATCAGGGAGGCCCGACTTTTATGACTGTGAGATTTGTGGGGCCGAGGGTCAGGGGGAGGGTGGGCAGGCAGGGACACAGAGAGACCACGAATGACTGAGGCCAGAGAGAAATGTTTGGTGTGTGTGTGTGTGTGTGTGTGTGTGTGTGTGTGTGTGTGTGTGTGTGTGTGTGTGTGTGTGTGTGTGTGTGTGTGTGTGTGTGTGTGTGTGTGTGTGTGTGTGTGTGTTTATTTGTATGTGTGACTTGGGTGATAATGTATGCAAGTGTGCATTGCAGAGAGACAAGAAGATTATCTGATATCTCTAAAACCTAAAATGAGCAGAAGAGTATCTCTCTCAACTTTACATCTCCAGCGTAAACTACAATCATGAGGGTGACGGCACAGGAAAATATAGAGCTCACTCTTAAGCGTTTATTTTAATAACGTTTCCTATGTATCTCCTCCGGATGAGAATGCCATAAATCCCATCACAGCTTCAACTTCATGGAGGGAGGGATGGGGAGGGGGGGGGGGGGTGTTTAGAGGAATAATCTCTATCTATAACTCCCTGTGTGGGATGAGCCAATGTCCTCAGACAGCCTAATTGTCCACACAGTACCCCTGCTACTCACTGGTGCCGGTCACATTCCAGATGCATTTGGTGGGATTTTGTGGCATTATCTCCTCCAGCCAGTGGACCATCGGAGCCAGAGACTCACTGATGGCTCAGCCCGCCCCCTTCCACTAGTGATCTGCTCCTGTCTGGCTGCACAGGGAGGCTTTTTTTTCACATCGTGCAGACACACACACACACACACACACACACACACACACACACACACACACACACACACAGACACAGAGACATAGACACACACAGACACACAGACACACAGACACACAGACACACAGACACACAGACACACAGACACAGACACAGACACAGACACAGACACACCCAAGCACTCTTACGCACTTTTCACACGCTTCACCCGCACCAACATACACAACTGGATACGATACACATCAGCTCTGATGAATCACTACGCACAGCTTTGAAACCCACTACTCTAGTCTACTTGGCAGAACCCACACAGGCAAACATTTATCTCAGCCTGATGCAACCTCCAGGTTTGGCTCAGTGGAGCCAAGTGCAATCAGCCCCTTAGATGCACATATCCACTTAAATCCTCATCCTTGTTAACTCTCCGGCCTGTAAAGATATAGCTCTGAATCATGAATGTTACAAGACCAGAGGCCACGTCGGGAATGCTCGAGCAAACAAACACAGCGGCGCATAAACTCCCAGCAATTACATGTGCGTTTAACCATTCCGTCTTTATTAGGAGTCGAGGACGGCCCAAGTCTACCTCAAATCCCTGTGTTTTGATTGTCTTGTCTCAATCCCCTGCACAGCTGGTGAAAGACGTCGGGGGAACGCGTTTTGCCGCGGCCTGCCAAGCTCCGGGGTAATTTGGCGGACAGTCTCCTCGCCATCCCTAGTAAAAGGAACCCTTGTATAATGGCTGAGTGACGGCAGCGCTAAGCCGCCACCACCACAGCCACACTAATGTCATATAGAGCAACTGGGACCACTAACACAGCCAGCCACTGCCTCCACCACCCCCGCTGCCGCTGCTGCTGCCGCTGCCACGACTGGGGCCCTGTGCACCAGAGGCATCTGGCAGAGCTGCCCCTTCCACTTCTGCCGTTTGTCATTAACGTCCCACACCAGCACACACCATGCTGGGATTCCCATATTATGTGGTGAGCTCTCTGCTTTTTTTAACTCCTCCATAAATGTGGCAATTGGTGTCTTTTACAGCAACTTTTATGGATGGATGCGAATGTTTAATGGGATCTAATGGGGGATGCACAGAGGTTTATCGAGGTCAGTTACTGTCCGCCCTCGCGTCTCTCCACAGGGAAAACAAAAAAAAAACAGCAAGCAAGGTAAATGAATTGAATATTTCAGTTTTTTCTCACATGAGAGACAAGAGATGTGACGGAGCAGATGTGGTCCTCAAAAAAACCAAACACAACACAGCCATGTTATCTCACGAGCAATGACACAAAAAACAGCAAATGGCTGCTGGCTTGGTTGGCTTAATGTGATTGAATTAGGTGGCCTGGCAGAGAGGAGGGCAACACCCAGCTGTTGATTAGCTCACACCAAAACGGCGTGATTAACATAACAGCAGGAGTCAGCGCTTTAATCATCATTAGCCTCATTCAGAGCCAGCCGGCAGCCAGCACCAGGCTCCAGTGAGCTTGGGAGTGGTTAAAACTGGTTTTAACCCTGTGTGTGTGTGTGTGTGTGTGTGTGTGTGTGTGTGTGTGTGTGTTGTATGGGGGTGCAAAGAAGAAGTGAGTTCTTACTGGGTTTCGGTGCTGTGTATGTGGTGATGTGGTGTTTGCTGGGATAGTTGTTAAGACGTTTGTGTTGTTAAGACGTTTGTGAACTAGTTTGCTGTGGGAGTAAGTGACCATTACAAAGTTACAAAAAACATTACAGAGATTTAAATGACACAGATTAACACACTCTCTGTTATTCATTCATTTTTTTCTTCCCTGTCTTTCCACTGGGCAGCTGACATATAGTGTGGCTGCAGTGCAATTAAGAGAGAGGGACACCGGAAGAAAGACAGAGAGAGAAAAAAAAGTACGAAACAGAGACAGAAGTAGCGAGAGAAATAGTGTTCACAGTTGTGGCTGAGTGAGTGAGAGAGAAAGAGAGAGAGAGAGAGAGAGAGAGAGAGAGAGAGAGAGAGAGAGAGAGTGATGACCTGTGTGATGGCTACTGAAAGCCTCAATGTGGGCTCTTTCTGAGGCGAGCCTTTGCAGAGGTGGGAAAACCCGGTGAGGTGACAGGGTGGCTCGGCCTGGAGATGGGCAGCCTGTGAAAGCCTGTGTTTTCCTCCATTCTTCTGAGGGGCAGGATCCAGCTATCCTCCTCTCTTTATTTGGCTTTCACGCCATCCCGGTCCGAGCTGTCACCTTTTTCAAGGTCCCTGACGGCTTCACTGAGGACAAATGAAAAACAGCGAGAGAGCGAGAGAGAGAGCGAGAGAGGGAGAGAGAGAGAGAGAGAGAGAGAGCGCAGGGGGAGGGTAAAATGGGGAAGAAACATTGATAGAGAGCTCCATTCACAGAATAAGCCTTCCAGCTGCATTAGCAGTCGGATTCGCTGCCTCCTTCTTCAGGATGAATGGGTGCGTTTCTCCTCATGGGGAGGGGCCTCCCGCCACCCTCCTCGCGCTTAGACGGAGAAAGACAAGAGCGCAGAGATTAGCCACACTCCCCCTGCTTGCTTCTCTTACCTCCATCCTGCATCCATCTCTCTCTCTCTCTCTCTTGCTTTCAGAGAGTGCTTCAAAAGGCCCTGTCCAATGAGAGAGGGAGAGGGAGAGAAGGGAAGAGGGTGATAGAGAGGGGAACTGTGGGGGGGCCTCTTGTGTGTCCACTGTTTTGGGGTCACTGAGAGAGGGAGAGAGAGAGAGAGAGAGAGAGAAGGAGAGAGAGAGGGAGAGAGAGGGGGGAGGGCGAGAGAGAGAGAGAGAGGGGGGAGAGGGAGAGAGAGTGAGGGAGGGGGAGAGAGAGAGAGAGAGAGAAGGAAAGAGAGAGGGGGGAGGGAGAGAGAGAGAGAGAGGGAGAGAGAGAGGGAGAGGGAGAGAGAGAGAGAGGGAGAGAGGGAGAGAGGGAGAGAGAAAGAGGGCTTGGGTGTGCCTGGCAGTGGAACAACATGCCAAAACAGCCAAGAGAACCGCCGTGGGGCAGAGGGTGCTAAGCTGGGTCCATTTTTGCCTCACAAGTGTGACAAGTCCATGAGAACACAGGAGGAGTTGGTGAAACACCTGCACTGGGTCTGCTTTAAGCGACAGATCAATTCTAGCTCCTACTCAACTTCAAAGTTAACATCTGTAGATTTCTGAAGAAAATCACTCCTAAATGCAGAAATAACCCATTCACACATCAAGGCAATAACATATGGGCGAGCAAACAAATGAAACAGTAATAACGCTGTAATAACTCCAGAGCAGTTGTGGAAGTGTGACTAAACTTGATCCAATAACAGCGTTATTCTAACCTACTAGTTTCCTCATTGGTATGTTTCTCCACTAGGCGGCGTTGTTAATGAGAGCAGACGCGTTCAGAGGCAGAGAAGATATTGGGGGAGGAGGACCCCTGTATCGCACAAAGTTTTCAGGCAGCGAAGTAAAATGCGCACTGCATTCGAGTGCTCGGAGCGAACACACGGGCTCTGCTAGAAGCACTGCGTAAAACTGCAGAACCCGGACTTTTGATTGGCGGAGAAAGTCAGAGTCAAAAAAGTGTAGTCAGGAAACAGCTCGGATTTCAGGGGGGAGTGACACTCGAGGGGGTTGGAGAGAGAGTGAGTGGGGACGTAAGACGAGGAAAAAAAACTCAGTAAACCTGACAAAGCGTCTGAGAACAGAACTCAGGATTCTCGGAGGGGTAGACGATCTGCCGTGAGGAATCCTCGAAGTTTATGGATTTTGGGTCTGTTTGGGAGGACGTCTAATCGTTCTTTTGCCCAACACTTTCGTCAGTCCAAGGCTGCATATCTTCTCGTTTTAGATGAAGCTTGCAGAACCAAGGAATTTGACAACTTTTGGTGATTGGTGAAGAGGATAAAAAGTTCCGCGGACGTATGTTTTTCAAACTGTCTCTGGGATTTACAAAACATTCCAGGATTCATGCGGCATATTGATCATGAGAAGCTTTCGGAATTCCTGCGTTGTTCTGTCGTGATTTGAATCGTACATCTCCGGATTTTTCGGGAGTTAGGAATTCGTTGCTTGGCATTTTTGCTAGAGTTTGGGAGACGTCGCCCCGTCGGGACTACACATTCTTCTTGCGATCCGGCCCATGCACTCGCCTGGCTCCTCCGTGCATGCGGATCGCGTCCCGAAAGTGTTTGGTCCGCCGAGGTAGGCATATTTATCTGGAGTTTGTCAGTACTGGGATGAGTTTTATACGGGGCACAGATCTAAAAGTGTAGTCTAGTCTGCGGATGAGGCTTTCATAGCACACCATGCTTACTTTTGCCTGACACGTATGTGAGCATCAAGTGACTTCTGCAAAACCTTTGCGAAAAGCTTAGGTATTACACTCTATTTTCATCCTCCGTGTTCGGCCCACGAGTGTCTTCCTCTTTTCAATTATGTTTTCTTTAAACAGCTTGATGGGCTATTTGTTTTATGGTTAATTTAATTGTAAATTATATACTGTTTTCTGTCAGATGTAACATAAGCTTTTTAGCTTTTGATTAATACAAAGCACATTGAGGTTCCCTAAGGTCAGTGGAATTTTGAAGAGTGAACTCTTTCAGTTTTTATTATTATTCAGTTGATACCCGTCTTCTTGGTAATGTAGAGATTAAATATTTTAATGTTTGCTATAACAGCAACTGACATGAGTTCATTACGTTGATAGTAAACAGCATTACCGGCTAAATTGTAACAGACTTGGTAAATGTTTTTTATTTTGACACTACTTTTTTCATCGTGTTGTGGTGCGTATTATTTAAATTCACACAGCTATCTCTGGTAATTTAAATGATGGGCTCATTATCGATGCGTGCTCATTAATGATTGTGATTTTAGTAATTAACACTTGTTTAGTAGTCCACGCTCTGCCGCGCTGATCAGGGCCAATTACCCGAGATTGCAGCCGTGTTTTTCAATGGCTACATATAAAACCGTAAATCTTAGAGCGTTTCTTGCTGTGCAGCCATTGTAATAAAAGCAAACTGATTTCAATATGAATAGGGAGGCAATCAGCTTCTGAGATTTACCAGTAAAGACGACACAGGGTTAGAAACCATTTCGTGGAGAATAAAAGAAAGTAAAACCATTTTCTTTAGCCTACTTTAATTACTACACAGCACCTTTTGCTGTCTCGTTATGTTTGAACTTGGCTCCTTAAAAACTGTGCTACACATCTGCAGGTTCTTTGAAAATCATTCATTACTAATCACAAGGGACATCATGACATGTTTTTACTCTCGATAAATTCGCAAAATGCCAATTGGCCTTAGAAAATTGATTTATGTATCGGTGCAGGACAAGATACAATGAAGAGAAATTATTTAGATCAATTTGGGCCACACTTACATAATGGAAAAAGGCATACAAGGAACTCGCGCTTAAAATATCGTCCAGTTAATAAGTAGGTTAGAGCTGTCAACTAACCTTCTCGCATTGTTTGGCTTTTCAATACATTAATTTGACCATACACCGAACTTGAAACAGAACAGAAAAAGCACTTATTCCTACAGATCGTAATTCTTCATGTGCTTGAGAATATGGCCCAAGATTTCTGGACAGCCAGCTGCGTGTGTACCGCTCATCATGACGCGGATGGGTTGGTGGGACGGGTCCGGCACACAGATGGGTGACCCGGTCGACCACTGAACTCATACAGCCATTTGAAGTTCGTGCGTTCGGTCGTGGTGCTTGAAATGACTCGCTGGTGCGTGAAACTGTCTCTATGAAACAAGATACCAAGTGAAAACACATTTTTGGCGTAAATCTCCACCCCCCGAACTGTGCCCAATCTCGATTACATCTGTATTAGCTGAAACTTGATAAATGTTATTGCTTTCTCAGAGCGTAATGACTTGGTAAAGATTAGTTACAGAATAACTCACAGTGATGAAAATAAATGCAAAAGACGAGTTTCAAAGAATATTATTCTCTCAGGTATGTGCCAACGTTTTGCATGTGGTAATCTGAATTGTAAAACATCCTTACAGTGCCTAATTTTATTCCCTAAATATGAGGATGTATTTCTCTTATGATATCGCTGTCCTGTTCACAAGTTCCTGTTCCACGATCACAAGTTTGACATTGAAATAATATAAAGTTAAGTCTCATATCATTGCGTCATAACTCCTGGTTAATATAGTTTTAGACTGCTTAACAGTTGCTATACGTATTATTCTATGATTAGAGCTGTAGTTCAGCTGTAAGCAAGAGAGCCTCATACATTTGCTATGTCTGCGGCATTTTGGTATATCTGTTTATTTACATTTTGACACATGCGCATTGTCTCTTCCTTGTACGTCTGTGTCGACACTGACACATCCCGTCTTATAAGTACCTTCTTAGAATGATTGAACTAATCATCGGTATGTGCTGTATTGTGCAACGAAACTAAGTAATGGGTATGTAGTGTATTGTGATTTACAGTATACAAACTAGCGCACACTATTTTTTGTGGGTCAATTCGAAAAATTAACCATGTGTCCTTTTTTCCATTTGATCTGTTTCCCTCTTCTCCCTTGCTGCTTACGCCTCAACACCTTATTTACCATGGCTTCCCTCTCCTCTCCTATGCACTCCCCTTCATCACTGTCCGCCGCTCACATCCCTACTGCTTTTGCTCGCCCTGATCAAAACCTTTTTTTTCTTGATCCATTCCCCCATCTACACTCCTCCCACTACTCTCCTCAGTCCAGGTGTTTGGAGGAAATTCCAGTGAGTGACAGGCCAGACCTCCTGCAGTTCATGTTTGGGCGGAGTTCGTCAGATGGGATCAGTGTCCAGGGGGAGGCCGAGGAAGGGGTTATGGGTAAACGCACCCTCCATTAACGGGATGTCCACCGGATGGGCGTGGCTGCTGGGAGCGCTTCTCCTGTCCCTGGCCACCGTCTCCGTGGCTCGGCCACCTTTCCACGCAACGGAGGAAGAAGAGGCCACGTTGGAGCCTGAAGGTGAGGATCCGCTGGCATCTTGTTGGGGTCGGTGGGATGGGACGGAGGGGGAAGAAAAGGTAGTTCCAGGTTTAGATGCGGGCGATTGGGGGACGAGAACCAAGTGACACGGTTCTGGTTCCTCTCGTCCTGCTCTACCCTCCTGGCTCACAGGGTTCTGCCACGGAGTGGAGGAACGGTGACTGTGATTTGTTTTCCTCGATGTGTGTGATGGTGGTGCTTCCTCTTTCATGCTAGTGTTTACACTGAAACGTGCCCTGCCTTCGCCAGCCCACATCCACTGCTAAACTATTTACACAAGCGCAAACTTTTTCCTGGGGTTGAGAGGAGACGGGGGTGGGTGTGTGTGTGTTTGAATGGAGGAGTCAGAGGAGCTGGCGGAAGTAGTGGTTATAATCTCAAACCATGTACATACACTGCAAAGTCATTAGTGGAAGGTGTCAGGTTTTTGGTCTGCTTTCAAAAGCCCTGGTGCATTTCTTTAAGTGAGTAGATATGTTGGAGAGCACTGTAGTGGAAAGGATTACACAAGGAGAGATAGAGAGAGAGAGAGAGAGAGAGTCAGAGGTGGTGAAGATGAGGAGTGTGGTAAGGAGAGATAGAGGAGAGGAGATAGAGAGTGAGGGAGGGAGAGATAGAGGAGAGGAGATAGAGAGTGAGGGAGTGAGAGATGGATGGAAGGAGTGTGTAGCGGTGTGGCTGAGCCCTGGGTCAATGTCAGTCCTGGGACTCTACTCCTCTTGGGGCTCCTGGCGTGTGTTTCAGACGGTGCGCCTCTCGCTCGGCTGACCGCAGCGCTTCAAGACTGCCCTGAGATGGAGCATACTGAGTTTAGTGGTTTCCACCAGTTAGGCTTTTGTGAAAAGGCTATTTGACCAAAGTGCTTCGTAGGCAATTATGTGCTCTCTCTCTCTCTCTCTCTCTCTCTCTCTCTTATGCATTCTCACTGAGTTTTTTCAGTCTCCCGTGAGTCTCGGACCACACACAGGACCTGCCAGTCGGCGTATGTGCCCGGCCAGCCCATTCTGTTTGTTTGGGCTACAATAAACTCTTTCTGCGTGTGTGGGTGTGAATATGAAAGGAGAGACTCTAGTCCGTTTTTCCCCCTCTCTTCCCTCACTTTAAACGGGATGTGGTTCGCTCGTGTCCCTCTTCCAAGACTCGCGAGGAAAGAAAAAAAAAAAAGACATGTCTTCAAAAGTCTGAAACTGTGACAAGGGGGCTCAAGGTTATGTTATATAGAGCTCTTGAAAGAGTCTCTCCTAGACTCTTAAAAACCTGAGTTTGAAAGTGTGAAAGATCTTTGCTTGGAAGTCACACATGTTTAACGCTACACACCTTCCCGTTCTATATTTAATAACTTCTGCTGTTGGAATTTTCCATTTTGACGTCCGTCCCGTCCCCCCTCTGTCTCCCAGTGTCCGTGCCTTAAGGCCAACTGCGGGCTGATATGATGTGACCATCTTGGGCAAGCTAGCTTTTGTTCCTTGGGCTTTAATCAGTTTGCTAATTATAAGGAGAGCTGACCCCTCTCTCCCCACCTCCCTCACACTCCCCATCCACAGCTGACAGGCTTCTGCCTTTTGCCCCAGAGGCTTTGAGATGGCCTTACATGTCCACGTGGGGTATCCCTGTTTCTTTTGTAAAGTAGCCGGTGATAGACATCTTGGCTCTTGCTAGGAGAACTCTCTCTCTTTCTCTTCCTTTCTCTGTCTTTCTCTTCCTTTCTCTGTCTCTGACTCCCGATGGGTGAGTCCACACAGCTGAAAGTCTCACGTGAATGCGATGGAAGAGGAGGATAGTGAGGTCTTGATGCCCCTGTGTGTCTCTCTCTCTCTCTCTCTCTTTTTGGTGTGTTTTAAGCAGATTTGCACATACTTTCTCTTGTCATATGACGGGATTTGATGCTGTGGGAACCGGGTGATCATGGGACGAGAGGGATTAAGTGGCTGAATCAGGTCGAAGGAAGGAAAGGAGAGATGGGGGAGGGAGGTGGAGGGAAAAGAGCACTGTTTTTCTCTGAGTGGGGGGCAGAGCGCGGAGGCGGTGGAGGACTGGTGGGTCCCCAATCGGGGTGCCTTAAGACTCCTAAAGCGCGACTCCAGCAGAGAGTGAGAGGGAGAAAGAGAGAGAGAAAGTGAGAGGGAGAAAGAGAGAGAGATCAGTGAGAGGGAGAAAGAGAGAGAGAGAGAGAGAGAGAGAGAGAGAGATCAGTGCGCTGAGTCAAGGCCCAACATATGTTTGTGCACGGAGAGAGAGAGAGAGAGAGAGAGAGAGAGAGAGACAGAGGTGATGTCATCTGCAGTAGCCGCGCTCCGCGCCTCCAACCCTGAGCTTGGCTAAGCTTGTGTTCTGCCTCACAGCTCTGAGGTGACACACGGGCCTCTGTGTCTGCTGACCCACAGTGGGATTAAACATGGGCCAGCTCCCTGAAATGACTTGAAGCGCTACAGTTAGTGTTCAAAGATAGAGAGAGTATCGTTTTCAATGCTCTGTCTCTCACTCTCTCTCTCTCTCAGTTAGCTTGGTGGTAGCGCTGTGAAGCATTAGCGAGAGCTCCGTCCAGTTAGCTTGGTGGTAGCGCTGTGAAGCATTAGCGAGAGCCCTGTCCAGTTAGCTTGGTGGTAGCGCTGTGAAGCATTAGCGAGAGCCCTGTCCAGTTAGCGGGGTCACCCCAGGCCCTCTGACCACTGCTGGGCTTTGGCCCCTTTCACCTGCGCAGACGGCCACCAGCCCCAGAGTAGAGACAACCTGCCTGCCCTTTTCACAGTTAGAATTACCACCCTGCAGGGGGAGCTTACAATAACCCCCCCCACCCCACCCCTCTCTGCAAGTACTGCCCCTGGGGGCAGAAGCCAGTGTCTTTTGGGAGGGGTAATCGTGTGCAGATTGCATATCAGCATTGCCTGCTATGCCGGAAGAAGGGAGAAGGTTGTAGGTTGCTGAATGTGATTCGGCGGGTCTGTTTACTCCTTGCACAGGTATCAGTGGAGGAGCTGTGAAAGAAAGAAAAGAAGAAGAAGAAAAAAAAACAAGCACAAGGAAGCCATTGTTGCCCCTGCGGCCTGTTGTGTGGCTTAAGTGCATTATGGGTCACCACGAAGCAGATTGGAGATAGGATTACAAAGCAATAATGAACGATAATAAAATTAATTATGGCGTGGAATGTTTTGTTCCTTGACTACGGTTTCGCTCTCTCTTTGGGTTGAGGCATTTATGTAAGGGTTAGGTATTGTTTAGTGATGAGGTGGATAAGGCAACGCAAATATTGTTGAACCCCGGTGGTAATCTCCCTTCTCTCTCTCTCTCTCTCTCTCTCTCTCTCTCTCTCTCTCTCTCCTCTCGTTCTCTCGTTCTCTCTCCCTCTTTCGACCCCTCTGGCTGCTTTTTCCAGCCCCTTTATGGACAGGGTGCATGTAATTGTTTGGCTTGGTTGAGCAAACCCTGTGGAGAAAAATCCACCCAAGCTTGGATGAAACCGAGGCATTGTTGTATGGATCAGATTTGTTTGTCTTTGTCATGGGAGTGGGTGCTGTGGCCTGCTTTTGGGTCGGGTTGGCCGGGGCAGGAATTGATTGAGCTCGGACGGAGGGGTCTGTGTGGGGCTAAAGTTCCCTGCTCCTATCGGCGGAAGATCTTAGCAGGCTTAATTCCCTTTGTTCCCACCACCCTTCTTGTAGCTCTTTCTTCTACTTTCTCCAGGACCTCTCTCTCTTCCTCTCTCTGTCTCTCTCTCCCCTCTTTCCCTCTTTCTCTGTCTGTCTGTCTTTCTCTGTTTCTGTCTCTCTCTCTCCTCTCTTTCCTCATCTCTCTCTCTCTCTCTCTCTCTCTGTCTCTCATAATTCCGGTCCTCCTCCCCTAGTGGAGCCCAGAGCGTGGTGTGAGAGGTGTGAGAGGTGTGAGAGGCGTGTGAGATCATCTAAAACCTGTAGCACCAGTAGTGTTGAAAAGGAATTTGTAGTGACAGGCCACACCACATACACACGAACAGTGGCAGCTTCCGGAATTGTCCCCTTAAGTGTGTGCATATGTTTGTGTTTTTCACTCTGTCTCTCTCTGTGGGTGTGGGTGTGCACATGTGTGTGTGTGCCTGAACTGAGTTCTGTTTTTGTCTTGACAACAAAGGAACCTGGGGATTTTTTTGTATGGTTTTATTAGTAAGACCACTTTTACCGCTTATCTCAAACGGCCACCCTGTCAGGAAGTGCCAGGACTGATTGTTGAAATGCTCCGGCTAACACCTGGCCATTGTGACGTGTCCTTATTGTTGCCCTGCCGCACACACCTGAACTCTCCCACTAAACAAACTCACAGTCCGCTCAACTCCTACCTGCTCTTGGCCACTACATTGTATTTACCCTCCGTACAGCAGGGAGCAGTTGTCTCAAGTATTTCCCCATAGCAGATAGAGAAAGCTACTGTACATAAGCAGTATCTCCCTTTGGCTATAAACTACTATTCACTGTAGCAACACTGTGCTTCAGTGTTCAGGCTTTGCTCAGCAACAATCATCTTTGGTTTAATCTGTAAACAGAGCGACAGTGTATTGCAGTAGCTACGCTAAGCTAAGCTCTGTTGCTGTGTTCGCCCTCAGCACAGCTGCAGTGCTGGTTAAGGCTCGGCCAGTGTTGTATGGTCCTGCAGTGCAATAACAGACAGAGGTTGGTAGGCTCACAGATAGTGTGGACGCGGCTCATGTGTGTTGTTTTTCATGCATCATTGCCACATGTAGGGTCACGCTAGCAGCACGTTGTAGTGTCTCTAATGGTTGGATTGTTTTGTTCAGAGAGTTTGT
>NC_045164.1:6927095-6939595 GCF_900700415.2 Clupea harengus | reverse complement strand
CTCCCTCTCTCTGTCTGTCTGTCTGTCTGTCTCTCGCCCGCTTTGATCGCACAATAAGGGGAAGCGTAGAGGCAATAATAATTAAATAACAGTGTGGCAGCCAGAGAGGGCTTTTGGGGCGAGATGAATACACTGCCATCAATCAAGACCTTGGCTCTTCCGTAGACCACACAGGGGGGCAGAGAATGAAGGAAGAGAGAGAAAAAAAACGCTTAATGATATCCGGAGTGAGGAGGAAAAAAAACACAATACCGGAACCATACCTGTGTGGTGCAATGTGCCCGGGGGGAGTTTTTTTCTAGAGGCGCGCGTACTCTGTCTCTTGCTGTGTGGACCCTGTGTGATGGGAATGGCTTTCCCTTCCTGCTGTAGTGAGAACACTCACATGCTCTCGAGCACATATACACACACAGAGACACACTCTCTCATCAACACAGTCAAGTACATGCACACACACACACACACACACACACACACACACACACACACACAATGGGAGAGGAATGCGGAGAAGGAGAGGTGTGCTGCGGCACAGGAAAGCCTGGGAGTGCCTCTGCTGCGTCTCTAATTATTTCTGCCTCCCCCTCCAGCCCTTGGCTGCAGACAAGTCCAACCACGCTCTTTCCATTCCTGTTTGCATTGTTACTAAAGTTGCGCTCTTGTTCCACGCTCAAGTCCGTTTAATCTCTTTCGCATTCGCCTTCCCTCCCCCCACCTTTCTGAAACAGATCACACACATACCCGTTACACATTTGCCCACACCCACACCCACACCCACACCCACACTCTCTCATTCTCCCTCCCTCCCTCACACACACCAACTCACTAAAACACACACACACATTCATTTTTGGAGTGCAATAAAAAAAAGTTGGACAAATGCCAGTTTTTATAATGAAGGGTTTGACTGAATGTTGAGACCTATAGACTGAGTCAGTGCAGAAATCTCTGTGTGTGTGTGTGTGTGTGTGTGTGTGTGTGTGTGTGTGTGTGTGTGTGTGTGTGTGTGTGTATGATTGCTTAAGGGTGGATGACTGCGGCCTGGGCTTAATCATACAGCTATGTTAATTGCGCTGAAATCAGATATGCCGGCATTGCTCTTGTGATATCGAACGTATCATTTCCCGCCTCGGAATCTTTTATCTCTCCCCCAGCACTGTACCCCAGCCAATCTTGGGGTTAAATCTGACTTTCAGTTGATTAAATTCTCTCTGTCTTTGAAAGTGAAGAGTTGGATGAAATGGTACGTGCGACCTAGTACAAACAGTGTGTCGATCGGAACGTTGGAAGGCTCACTTGTTTACCCTGACAGTTGCTTCCTGTGTTCTTACCGGAGGTGTTTTATGTAAGGCCCGACATGTTGCTATTGAGCGTTAGAGTCCGTCTGCTCGTGGCCCGACTGTGGTAATGGATGAGGGTGAAGAGGATGCCCACACTGGTATTCTAATTCCAATTCGGTTTAGACGAAATCTGACACAGACTCGGTCGGCTCTCTGCGATCTTTTCATCCTTCTGGCTTTGTGACTGACTCTCTCCCTCTTTCTGTCACACATACTTACAGGCACGTATGCACACATGCACACACGCGCACACACACACACACACACACACACACAGACACACACACACACACACACACGCACACACAAACACAAACTCTTTCTCTATCCCTCTCTCTCTCTCTGTCTCTCTTTTTCTCCTCGTCCATTTCTTTCATTATTCTGTCATTCTCTTGCTGAGCAGGGTGCTTTTCGTTGCCTGTCGCTGTTTTAAGCTCTCATCTCGCTGCACTCAACTGCATTCACTGGCTGCTTGAGCGGGTATGTGTGTGTGGGGGGTGGTCAGGGTTGGTCACATCATGACTGGCACACGCTCCTTACCACACACTGTCCTCACCCACCCTTCCTCTGGGCTCGCGGCTTTGGGTTGCATGCTTCAGGAATCAGCGATTTAAGAGCAGGTCTCTGGGGGGGGAGTCTGTATTTATGGGGAGGGTGGTGATGGTGGTTGGCAGTAGTGGTGGTGGTGGGGGGTTGTTCTAAAGAAAGCACCCAATCAGAAAGCTCCTTCATTTCCCACATGTGTCCATCTCCAGTGCATTCACTTGGGCCGGGTCTTTTTTCATTCGGTGTGGTGATTGTTTTTTATTTCATTTTTTCTCTTACACCATTGCTTGTTCTTGCTCTCCTCCTCCTCCTCCTCTTCTTTTGTTTTTCCTCCCTCTCGCTTCCTCCTTCCTCTGCACACTATCACCTCTCCTCCCCCTCCACACCCTCTATCACTCTCTCTCTATCTCCTTCTCTCTGGCTCCCCTTCCGCTCTGCAGAGACGCCGACCAAATACCAAATCTCTAAGCCCACGCTGTGCTCTGTGCCGCCGGGCGAGCTGCTGCGGCTGAGCTGCCCGCTGCCCGAGGCGGCCGCCATCTCCTGGACCAAAGACGGCTCGGCGCTGGGGCTAGACAACCGCACGCTCATCCAGCAGGAGCTGCTGCAGATCCGCGATGCCGTGCCCACAGACTCGGGCCTGTACGCGTGCAGCGCGCTGGGGGTGCAGGGCGGACAGACGCTCTGCTTCATAGTGAATGTGACAGGTGAGTGGGCCAGGCGGGGGCAAGGGGGTCCGAGGCAGAGGCGGGTCGCAGATGGTCGGAAAGGGGGGCGGGGCTTGATGCCTACGCAGTGGAGATGTGGTTCATCCTTCAAGGGTGGTAGGATTTTGCAATTCTGTTGAGCGAAATCACTTGAAAGGGAAACGCTTTTCAACACGGCTGACTTGGCAAAGTAGTAATTTAGTTTTCCCGCAATGCACTTCTTTGGCTGGGTCTTTTGATGTGGCAGTCACCCCTAAGCTTCAGCCACCCCTAGCAACGTGTTTGTGTATGTTGTTGTTGTTGAAGTGAATGCCTAAGTGTGAAGTGTGAGTTTGCCTTTGGGAATATGGCTATGGAATTTGGCTGTGTTGCTTCTTCAGACTTTTGAAATGCATGTGTGTGCGTATATATGTGTGTATTAGAGAGCCTAATACACACACACATACACACACAAGAGAGCTGTGCAACATTCTGTATACTTGTGTGCGAGTGTGAAGAAAGGACCACAGACGTGACAGTAATGCCGGTTCTTCACAGATGCCATCTCGTCAGGCGATGACGAAGACGACACGGAACGCTCAGAAGACGTTGGCGCGGACGGAGAACAGATACGTGAGTATCGGGAAAACGAGGGAACTGTAGGCGGAAAAGAGCAAATCTCGCTAGCAAATCTCTCCCTTTCTCCCTTTTGCGTCTGGTCCTTTGTACTGACTACAGCTGGTGCATGGGTCATATTGAAGAGGTCCACTGCAGGCCATGAGAACACGTATCATGTAGTTCTCTTTCACCATGGTGGTTTTTCACATGTCTCTGGAAGTGCATTAAACATTTGCAGATGTCCTTAAGTATTCTGACAGAAGCGTCTCACCTTATTTATTTGTTATTGATTTTTTTGCCTGTCTTTATTTGTTAGTATCTATTTTTTTTTTCTATGCTCTCCCTGTGTTCTTATACACGGCTTGTGAGAACTCCTTGCCTCATGGAAAGTTGTTTGTCAGGCCTGTCGTTGAGCGCTCTGCGGCATTCACCCGGTATCGCAATTTCAGTGCAGGTGAATTCCTGGCATTCCCCGGGCCTTTGAGCCTCAGTGTGTGTGCGCGAGTGTGTGTGTGTGTGTGTGTGTGTGTGAGGGGGTGCGTGCGTGTGTCTCAGGTAGTCGAGCCCTGGGGAGTCTGTCAGCTGCGCTCATCCATTATGGAGGCAGCCCATCTGCTCTCCGTTAGTTACCTGATGGAAGACGTGTTTTGAATTGGTGCTGTGGCGAAAGAAAAAAAGGGGGGAAACGGGGAGGGGTATTCAGAAAGAGAGAGAGAGAGAGAGTGCGAGAGAGAGAGGGAGAGAGAGAAAGAGAGGGAGATAGGCCTCTTTAACGTTCAGCTTTTTTAGAAGGGGGGAAAAGAAAAGTGAACAAGAGGGCTTCCATATCCTGTTAAAATTCTCTGCACGCATCTACACCCCCACACCCACACAATCACACACAATTACTCACACGCACACTCACTTACTCAATCACTTACACACACACACACACACACACACACACACACACACACACACACACACACACACACAAGCCTTGTTGGCTCCTAAGCACACTCTAATTGCTCAAAATGCATCTGACATGGTGGAGAGAGAAAGGGTTTCAGGCTGTGCAGAAAAAAACCTCTGGGTCTTAATAAAGTTGTTTGAAAGCAAAGTCAAATCTGCAGTCTGAACACAGCCGGGGGATGGGGGCTGGAGGGTGGGGGATGGGGGGTGTTCGAAAGATTCCAAAACAGAATATGAAACGACAAAGAGTAAGGCAGAGCAAAAGGAGGAGGGAGTTGAAGGAGAGGGGTTTGAGTCTGGTCAGTGTGTGTGTGTGTGTGTGTGTGTGTGTGTGTGTGTGTGTGTGTGTGTGTGTGTGTGTGTGTGTGTGTGTGTGGCGGGGGGTTTAACTACTAGGTTCTGGTTTGGATGGAGCCCAGGGTCTCTCTGTCTCTCACACACACTCATCTTCTCTCTCTCCTTTTCTCTCTCCCTCACTTTCTCTCACCCTCCTTCACCCTCTACCTCTTTCCCTCTCTCTCCACTGCCCCCCCCCCCCCCCCTCCAACCCCCCCCCCCACTTTCTCCCCGCTCTGGGGCGTCCTGGCCTTGGGCCGAGGGTGTTGCGTAGTATGGAGCCGGCAGCGTTTCAGGGCCCGGCATGTTGGATCACTGCGCTCACCGAACCCCCTCACTGCTCTCTTACATTACTTTCAGACGGAGTTTTAACAACACGGCCGTCTGAGCGTACATTACCCCCCCCCCCCCCCCGTACTTCTCTCTCTTTCCCTTTTTTTTTTTAAAGGATTCTTTGTTTTCCTTCTCTTCCTGTTTCATGTGTGTTGTCAGCGGAGCGGCCGAAAATTGAAGGAGACAATTGAAGGCCTGAGCGGAGCGAGCTGGCAGGTCTGTGATGTGAGGCTGCGGTTGTGCTAATGTTTTTACGTGCGAGTTCAGCGAGAGTTGGGTTTTTCGCTTCGTTTTCATTTGTTCCTCTCTGTTCGTTAGCTCTTTTTTTTGTCATAGTCAAGGAAATGAGATGTAATCAGTGTCTCAGTGACTTGTGGTCACTGTGATCTCGGTCCTCCTTGTACTGTTTGGTCACGCATGTTTTTTTTATTTAATTTTTTTAGGTAGACTTCAGCCCAAACCAGGCGTCTCTTGTTTTCTTCTGCTAACATTTACTAGAGAAGCCAAAAGTTGGCCGGTGTTCTACCCTTTCTCGTAACGCAATGAGATATGAATACCAGGACACTCACAAGCGCCTGGTCGCAAATAACCCTTTGGTTACTGGTCCTGGGGTTCAGGGCATGCTGTAAGTCTTCCTAGAGCACCTAAGGGGTGAAGGTCAGTGGATATGAGGCTCCTCCTGACGTGGTGGGTGGGGTTGGGGTTGAGGTTGGGGTTTGGGGTTGGTGGGGGCCATTGCTGAACTGAGGTGGCGCCCTTTGAAGTTTGGCATCTCTGGCGTGGAGGGCATGGGAAAGGCGTTGTGAAGCCTGATGTGTCTGTCTCCTCTCTTCTGGCGCATCTGCTCCGTCACGGGGGTCAGAGGGCACCCGGAGAGCGGTTACGAGGGCACCACAAGCCAAGCGGAAGATGTGGGAATGTTGGGCCTGGGCCTTTGGTCTGTCAGGAGAGGATAGAGGAAGCAGCATTTAGAATGATAGATGGATGGATGGATGGATGGATAGAGGGAGAAAAAGGAAGAGAGGAGGGAAAGAAAGAGAAAGTAAGAAAGTTTGACTAGATAAACAGAGAGCCAGAGATAAAGAGAGGTATGAAATGGAAGAGATAGTGTGCTAATTAGCATGCTAGTTTGCTTCTGTAGCGGAAGGAAGCTTTTTGGGTTTCAAAGTACGTTTACACTTTCCGTTTCTCATTCAAGAGAAAATTGCTCTGCAGTTTCATCATGCCGTTTTGGGGCAGAAAATCAACGGCCAGTGGCAAGTCATTTCTACTGTTAGCACAGATGAAGAGGGGCTAATTTTCTGCTTACATTTGAAAGCAGAGAGTGAGATTAACATAGCCAGGCCCATTTCACATCAGGAGAGAGAGAGAGGGAGAGAGAGAGGGGGAGAGAGAGTGGGAGAGAGAGGGAGTAAAAAAAGGACACGCTGATCATGTGGAGCCGCAGCGAGTTCCTCTTACACATCGATCCACTCACTACCAGCGTCTAATGATTAATCACAGGTCAGCGATCTCAGCTCTTTCGTTGTCATCCGTGTCTCTACCGGTGACGGAGAGCCTTCCCTCCCGGCCGTCACAAAGGCCACAGTGTGACGCTAAACGGAACCAAGTCAAACCGAATGTGATGGTCTAGTTCCCTTCTTGGCCATGCACTGCAACTTCTCTCCTCTGGAAGCTGATGTCCCCCCCCCTCCCCCAGCCCCATACCCTTCTCTTACCCCCATTATCCCCCTCCCCTTCTCTCTGTAATCCCCCTGTGCCCCACCCGCCCCTAACCCCTGGCTGGGAGGAAACCCAATATGTTTTGATTTAAGCTGCTCCACAGCGATGCAAAGGGTTACACTAACCAGACGAGCCGTGCGGAGCGGGTGTAGAGGGCCGAGGGGGGTGTGAAGAGACACTGGAGCTTCTCCATCTGATACCCCCTCCCCTTCCATCTCAATCTCCACCCCTCTCCTCTCCCCTCCTCTCCCTCTCCCTCTCCCTCTCCCTCTTTCCTTCCTGTTTGCCTGTTCTAGCTTGCTGGGCCCATAACCACACTTTATTCACTAGGGGTGCCCTCAAGGTTCCCCAACTGAAATCAAATGGAGTCCAGGATGGGTCCCCCCCCACCCCCCCCCCCCTCCTCTTCTGCTCTCCATGTGCTCCTGCTTAAACAGTTTAGATGTGTGAGGACTGTGTATGCATGCCAAGCAGGATTCAGACACTGCCAACGTGCAGGCCTCTATCTTTCAGTGATTGTAATGAACAAATCTAACATACCATATATGCAAGGCTTCCGTGGTTTCTTAGAGATATGACTTGAGATGTGAAGACTAATAGCAAGTCATTCTTGGGTTAGATATGGCATGCTTGTGCTGATGTGCTTTTATAGGTTTTTTGTTTATGGAATTTTTCTTTTTTTAATTTGTGCCCAAGAGCTGAAATTCCCTGCAATAATCCCACTCTTTCTTCCTCTCTCTCCCGCAGGAGTGCCTTACTGGACGATGCCGGAGAAAATGGAGAAGAGGTTGCATGCGGTGCCGGCGGCCAACACTGTCAAGTTCCGCTGCGCGGCGGGAGGGAATCCCAAGCCCAAGATGCGCTGGCTGAAGAACGCCAGACCGTTCCGGCAGGAGGACCGTATGGGCGGATACAAGGTGAGAACATGTGCTCCACTGTTCTAGAGTGTGTCTTCTAGGGACAGCGTAAAAAAAAAGAATGCCGGTTGTCAACTCCTTTTCACATAAGACATAAGGCACTTTTGAAATCTTTTAAAATGTTGGGATGCCGTCCAGTTTAGTGAGATTGTGGAACATGTAGCAGCTGGAAACTACTTTGCTCTTTCACCGTAATTGTGCTTGCTTTTCCAAAATGTGTCCAACTTTGCAAAGCAAAGTGAACTTTGTACACACTTTCTTGCTGAGCTTCACGAGTTTGGGACTTTATGTGTGTGTGTGTGTGTGTGTGTGTGTGTGTGTGTGTGTGCGTGTTTGTGTGCTTCTGTCACTTGAACTCTCAACGCCTCTGGTCTCTGGCTTTAAAATGGAGGTGGAGTGTGTGAAATTGGGTTCAGTCATCCGTGTTTGTACGCTCAACAGGGTCCCCTTCCCTCTGCCCTGTTGTGTGTTGGCTGTGGCGGCTGGCTCTGGATTGGCACAGGTCTCCTCCAGGTCAGGAGCACTCCCAGGCGCTGGTAGGGTGGGCCCACCGAGGAACCAGATAATCTATGGACCGACAAAACGTGGGAGGGGGAGAGAGAGGGAACACCACAAGGGAGAGATGAAAAATAAGGGGGAAGTAATAAAAAAAAGGATATCCTTTCTTCATGCAGGGACAGACAGAAAATATAGTCCACTGAATTTAGAAATATAGGATTTTGTTCGAGGTACTTCGTGTCAGTAGACATTCGCTTGTCACCCCTAAATGCACAAATCAATTTGATAGGCAAAAAAAAGGCCGAAAACCTGAGGAGCGGTTAAACTTTAACGGCGAGGACAGCCCAGGTCCTGAACCCTGTGTGTGCGCTCCAGCGCCGAGAACAAAACCGAAGCAAACAGACGACTCTCCGATATCACCAGCCAATGAGCCGCCACATGCCAAGCCTCCAGCTCACCCAGGATATACTCTAGACAGCTCCACCTCTGCACCCCCATGAAATGGTCTGAGTTCCTGGACATTGTGTGTTTCATTCTGGGTATATATATATATATATATATGGGTACACTATATTTTAAGTAACCTTAGGGCTAATTATAGCCCTAACAAAAAGTGTATCTTATGACAAGTTAAACTTGACAAAGTACACCATACTAATGTATACAAAACTATTAGGGGGAAAAAAAGAGAGTAAGAAAATGAGTACAGCATTTGCAGGTCTTCTCATCCATGTCCAATGAAAGTTCCCAGTATTAAAAATGAAGGACATCAATTGAAGGAATATTTACTTGAAGGCCAGTTGGAGATCTGGTCTGGTCTGGACCATTCAGCAGAGTCTGCCAGTCTGACAGTGTCTGCAGTCAGTCAGTCAGTGTGATGAATTCTTATTCCAAAAACACATTTTTCACTTTACATCTGTGTCATCACCCTCACCCCCACCGCCCCTCTGGAGCCCTGCAGATATATGTTGGGGGGTTTTGTTTATGAATCCTAAAAATACCTGAGGCTGGTCGTCATGGAAAAGACAAATAGCCCAATAACGTTTTATTTCCTTTCGATGTGAATATGGTATCTCGCTTGAAAAGAGAGAGAAATTCCAGCCCTATGAGCCAGTGTGTTTTCTTTGGATGGTGGATTTTGGTCAAACCTGCTCAGAAGTTTTGTAAACATGGCGGCCATATTGCAAAAACAGTGCCTAGTATTGCGATTATCAGATTGTTACCCTTGGAAATAATTGCTTGCGACTGGAACTCAAGTCGGCTAAGGTCCCAAAAGAAACCAAAAGAGCTGCTATTTATTTTTTTGTGCCCGACATGACACATTCACGCCATTAGTGAGATGCTTAAGATATGACCAGTCAGTTAGATGTTTAAAAGATAAATATTAACACAAGGGGATTCTGCAAAGGTCTTAGCATTTGTCTGCCCCGCAGTCACGCTAGTAGAAACGTGTTGGAGGTTTAGTTTAGGCTTCCTCCTCAGTCAAGTGTCTGTCGTCTGTCCCTGGTTTGAAGCGGATGTTGATACAAGCCCCAGACAGTCATCAGAACCCTGATGCTGGTCTTCTCACCAGGATGCTCTCTTTCTCTCTTTCTCCCTCTCTCTCTCTCCCTCTCCCTGCCTCTCTCTCTTCTCTCTCTTGCTGTGACCACCTGTGTGTTAACGTCTGAACAGTCCCCTGCCAGGGTTCTAGTGACACTGTGTTTGTGCTGTGCCAGGGTTCTAGTGACACTGTGTTTGTGCTGTGCCAGGGTTCTAGTGTCACTGTGTTTGTGCTGTGCCAGGGTTCTAGTGACACTGTGTTTGTGCTGTGCCAGGGTTCTGACTATGTGCGGTCCGACTACGATCCGACTAAGGTGCTTACATGAAACGGATAATGCGATTTCAGTCCGACTAAGGCAGTTATTCGAATCCATGTAACCACGGTGACTGTTTGTTCCCTCCATGGAATTACAACTATGACACAAAGGACTTTCAAGTCAGGCTAACAAACAGGGACAAAAACAAACACTGTAAATTGGACAGTTGGCATAGAAAGCTAGACAGACAAAGACAGAAAGATCTGCCAAGACAGAAAGGACTAGCGACTAGAAAGAAAGAGAGACAACGATACAGAGATGGAGAAAGAAGGAAAATAACAGAGATCTTGGTGGAGAAATGAAGACAGGCATGAAAGAAAACAAGAGAGAAAAATACGGACAATGAAAAAAAGTGTGTTTTTGCATGTGTGAGGGAAAAAAGAAAGAAAGAAAGAAAGAAAGAAAGAGAGAGAGATTCAGCTTGATCAGTGAGAGCCGGCAGGTTTGGGATTGTAGCCCGCAGTCACGAGAGAGAGAGAGAGAGAGTGAGAGAGAGAGAGATTCCTGGGGTGGGGGCGGCGCTGGCTTTTAGGATCAGTCTGTCGACGCTGCGCTTATTATTTTTCCCATCATGCTCTGCTGAGAGCAGACCTCACAGCTCGGTGCTCCGCTTTGTCTCAACTCCACCTCCTGCCCTCTATTTTTCTATCCTCCACACATTCTCTCCCTCTTTCTCTCTTAATCACTTTTTCCTTGTCTCTCTCTCCCTGTTATTCTCTCCTGGATGCTGTTTCTCTCTCTCTCTCTCTCTCTGTCTCTCTCTTACTCCAACTGTCTGTTTCTTTTCTCTGCCCTCTCCTCTCCTCATTTTGGGAGACGACCTCCTCCCAACTATCGACGTTAATCAGTAGGAGTTGCTCACGCCTGCCAAACATTCACTCCAAGCTGACGCGGATTAAAAAAGAAATATGAATAGAAAGTCAGCACTTTCTATCCCTTTTGTTCTGTACTGTGTTATGTTCATTTTGTTTACTACGTTTCGCCTTGCCCTAGACAATAAAGAACCTCTTATAGGCCAAGATAAGCAGGATACTCCCAAGATTTTGAAGAGAAACCAAAAAGTATTTTGCTTCATGCAAAATCAGGTCCAGTGCACTGTGCTAAAAACAGAATTAGCACCGTGGTCCAGAATAAGATGCTCGAGTGAACTGTCCACGGCTTGGCGTTTAGGATACTGGTTAACTAACCGTAAGCGTTCTGTCTTCTCCTGCACAGGTGCGGCAGCAGCACTGGACCCTCATCATGGAGAGCGTGGTGCCGTCAGATAAGGGCAACTACACCTGCTTAGTGGAGAACGAGTACGGCGGCATCAACCACACCTACACGCTGGACGTAGTCGGTAAGTTCCCATGGGCCTCCTTCTGCTCCCCGCACAGGTGTGCTAGGGCCACAGGTGTGTGTCTGGAATGTGTGTGAAGGGTGCACTGGCTGACCCACATGGGATGGTGCGTGTGTGTGTGTGTGTGCGTACAGTTATTGGGGGGGGGGGTCAGTATTATCACATCTGGCAAAGGGGCAGGTTCAAAGGGGACGGGCTAAAATGCCTTTGGGGTAAATAGCCACAGCTCAGACTAATACAGAACCTGCACAGACCGCACACACACACACACACACACACACACACACACACACACACACACACACACACACACACTCACACGCTCACAGTCTGGCCATTCTCTCATGTGTGCTATTTTTGGGCAGTGTTCCAAGTGCTCCGCCCCCTCAGTGACCATCTCACCCCACCACGTCCCTTTCTGTGAGCCCTCACTCAGGATATATTGCTGAGTGTGTGTGTGTGTGTGTGTGTGTGTGTGTGTATGTGTGTGTGTGTGTGTGTGTGTGTGTGTGTGTGTGTGTGTGGTTGAGGGGTGATGTGCATGGACTTTGCTCTGCTGTGAAGAGACCTATTTTTGTTGTTGACTTGTTTCTAATGGAATACTAAGTCTACATGTTATTGGCCGTGTTGTGCAGTGAGTAAGAAGAACACAACCTTGATTTGGAGTCGGAGCATTGAAACAGGAGAACCTGAGTGAGGCTGCTGTGAGCTTTTAATGAACACTACATAAACGTGTAAGATCGTTGTGGGTGTTTTGTCAGTCTCCCTCGAGACAGGGCAAGAGTAGTTGTGGGTTGCCTCTGGATTCCAGACAGCATTTATCACACACACACGCACACACACACATACACACACAAACACACACACACTCACACACACACACACACACACACACACACACACACACCATGCATTTAATGTTACCTTTCGTCTGTAGGTCAGCCTAAACTCTGTAAAACTTTCAGGCTCCATGTGTGTCCACAGGCGCACACACACACACACACACACACACACACACACACACACACACACACACACACACACACACACACACACACACACACACACACACACACACACACACACACACACACACATGCACACACAGGTACAAACACATGCACACACACAGACACACAGACACACATACATACACACACATACATGCACACAAAGACACACAGACACACAGACACACAGACACACACACACACACACACACACACATACATGCACACACACTTTTCCCCATGTAGGCCCCCAGTGTAAGGATCAGCCAGTGCGGCCTCTGAGTCTCTCTGTTTCTGTGTTTTGTGGGGTTTTATTGCTCTGCAGTGGAAAGCCTTTGTGTGTCT
>NC_045164.1:6909595-6922095 GCF_900700415.2 Clupea harengus | reverse complement strand
TGCTGACTCTGAATTGTACCCTCCAGCGCTCGGGCATAAACAGCTCGGACGTGGAGATGCTCACGCTCCATAACGTGACGGAGGCGGACGCCGGCCAGTACATCTGTAAAGTCTCCAATTACTTAGGCCAGGTCAACCAGTCGGGCTGGCTGACTGTCCTCCCAGGTAAAAGCCCACGCAGACCCCCACGGGCCTCACCCTCAGGACGCCCCCCCCAACCCCCCTGTATCACCCCCACCTCCCTCGGGATCTCCCCTGCCCTTGCTGGTGTTCGGGTGTCTTGTGGTGACCTCTTCCCTTTGTGGTGGCCCCTGGGTCTGTGCTTGTGGTTCCTGGTTGACGGACTCTCCTCTGGTTGTGCTGTGCTGTGCTGTGTTGTGTGTGTGTGTGTGTGTGTGTGTGTGTGTGTGTGTTTGTCTACCAGCTGCTGTGTGATGGGTGAAGGGATGTGTGTCTTCTCTTTAACAGCAGTCATGGAAAAAGCTGACGGGATACTGCAACACTCTCTCCAGCTCAGCCCCAGAAATCTGAATCTCTCTTCTTTCTACCTATTCTATGCCCACTCGCTCTTTCTTTATCTCTCTCTTTCTCCATCTCTCTGTTTTTGGAGGCTGTTGGAGTTGCAGATAGTTGTTTCCATGCAGGTCCTCTGTGATATTTCTCATATGTTTGTGTTTTGGTGATATGTGTAGATGTGTGTGTCTGTTGGGTGTTGGGTGCATGTCTTAAGGCCAGGGCTTAAGGCCTTGATGGTGAAGGGTTCTGACCATGAATGTTCACTCAGTCCCAGTGTGTTTCTCTCCCCTGCCCCTGAAACATCACTCTGTGGTCGTTTCGGTACAGACCTCCTTTTTGTCTGCGGATGTTCCCTTCCCTCTCTCTCTCTATCTGAGGCGCACATCTCCCCTTGTGTTGGGGATGTGTCTGCAATGACCACTCAGATGTCTCCACAAGCTCTTCTCCTCTCCTGCTGGTTATTGGGGTCTCACTTCTTTTCTCTCTCTCCCTTCTTCACACTCTTCCCTTTCCCAATCCTCTCTATCTGGCCATCCCTCCCTGTTGACTCCCGTTCCTTCCTCCTCTCCTCTCCTCTCCTTCCTCCTGCATTCTCTTCCTCCTATTCCCTCTATCAGACCGCAGGTGTTAACACCACGGACAAAGAAATCGAAGTCCTCTACTTGCCCAATGTCACTGTTACGGATGCGGGCGAGTACACGTGTTTGGCGGGTAATTCTATTGGGATCTCCTATCACACTGCTTGGTTGACGGTGCTTCCAGGTACATGTCTCTCTCTCTCTCTCTCCCTCTCCGTCCCTCCTCTCTCCCGCCTCTTTTGTCTCAAGACTTCCCTTCATATCATGTTCTGACATACAGCTGTGTTATGTCAGCGATTTCCTTGTGGGTTGGACACACGTCTCTGCTTAAGATGAGGACATCTGATTCTCCTGCGAATGCTCCGTCTCCAGTTTGATAGATGTATTACTTAGACACAAGGTAGTCATTGTGGTAGCTACTCTAGAATTACAGTCCTGTCCTCATTTCAAAGGGATAAATAGAACTGAATTAAAGTGAATGTCTCCAAAAAGATACAGATGTTCCTCTGCTGCAGATGTTGTTTCCAGCCCACTGTTTTCTCTGTTTGGATGTTAAGGCTTTTACCTCTATGTTAACAGCATGTCTGGGCTCTCTGTCTGTCTGGGAGAAGATGCCATAGTCCTTTCTCTGTCAGAGGAATGACTAAGTCTCTCTCTTTACTGGCTCTGATAATTGCATTGTTTGGCTTAAATGGGGGAGAAATGAAAGTCTTTTCTTTGTCACACTGACTTTCTCAGTTATCAGAGCCCCTTAGTAATGTTGACTAGTATCAATGTGTATTTTATTTGCCTATATGTATATCTGTCTTCAGTACATTTGTGTGTTTTGTGTACATGTTTTTGTATGTTTTGTGTGTCTGTATCTGTGTTTTTAAGATTAGAATGGAATGAAAGCCCATTGCTAACCCTAGATAAGCCCTGACTGATTGTTGTCCCAAAGACTGGTCTGCATGCTAGAGGAATAAGCATCCGTCCTCATTTGCCCACATTAACAGTTCATATTTGGAGATCTGGAATGGACATCAGTGCCGTGATGAAGACAAACAGTCCTCTTGCTCTCAAACCCAGATGCTGTGGGTAGTTAAGAGTCCAGAAATTCCCCCGTGTCCCTGCAGATAATTGGCTTGTTTTGTCTCGAAACAATGAGACATAGCCATACTGCTGTGCGGAATAATATGTTTTATTTATTGCGGCTGGCTTCGCCTGAGATGGATCTGTGGCGCCTCTAAGACTGACATGGCTTTTATGAGCTGTGGTTTTGCTGAATGGGGATGGACTGGGAGTTTGGGTTGTGCATGGAGGTGTGTGTGTGTGTGTGTGTGTGTGTGGGTGTGTGTGTGTGTGTGTGTGTTGGAAGGTTAGAGGAGTGTGTGTGTGTGTGTGTGTGTGTTGTGTGTGTATTTATGTGTGAGTGATGCAAGACTAAGATCCTCTTGATTCTCCATTAGAGACAGTTCTAGCCACAGAAGGGACGGCTCATCGCAAATGATGGCACTGTTTATTAGTCTGCGGTTTGATGCTGTTTGCTTAACAAATTTTCAGGGCATCTCTATTTGCATGTGTGAATGCTCTTTTTCCTCGGAAAACACACACCCCGATAGTCAAGCCAGTCGAACGTTTCCCAGTCAAAGAAAGGCATGCTGTTTGTATGTGTATGTGTCCATGTCCGTCCGTGTCCGTGTCCGTGTTCCTGTGTCTGTCCATCCTTGTCTGCCATCTGTCTCATCAAGACAGACTCATAGTCCAAACATTCCAGCCTGTGCCCCCGAGCTTCTCCTAACCCATCCCCATCCTCCCCTCCCTCTCCGAAACTCAACTCTTCTTCACCTCCCTCTCTCTCTTACTTCACCTCCTCCACCTCCCTGTAGCCATCGAGGAGAGCTCTCCCCCTACCTTCCCTCCGGACTACGTGGAGATCGCCATCTACTGCATCGGTGTCTTCCTCATCGCCTGCATGGTGGTGATCGTGTTGGTGTGCCGCATGCGCACCTCCACCAAGAAGCCCGACTTCGGCGGCCAGCCGGCCGTCCACAAACTCAGCAAGCAGATTCCTCTGCGCCGCCAGGTAACAGAAAGTAGATAAAGAGTTCCAAAAACTCTTATACACGACTGCAGGGACCCCATATAGATTCACAAGCCAATGCACACACTTGTGCACACTCACACACACACACACATGCAAGCATTTATGTGACACAAGACACTCGCATGCACCCATCCACACACAAGAGCAGGGTATAGATAGGGTGTGTATGTGGTGATGGTGTGAGTGTGTGTAGGTCTTTTGTGAGTGTGTCAGTGGTGTGTGTCAGTGTCGGTCTGGTCTGTGTGCAAGGTGTGTTCACAATCCAAGCTCTGTGAGCCCTTGCGGTGGCTTGAGGGTCACCTGAGATCTCTGAGTCTGAGAGGTCTGTGACCGTACAGCCGACAGTGGAGAACAGGTAAGCCGATGACCCGTTACAGGAACCAAGATCTGGAGGCCAGTGGATTTTGGGAGAAGGGAGGCTTGTCTCTTTGCCTCAATCCCGCTGCAGTTCTTGTTCAGACTCTTGATAGATGCGGTTCAGCAGAACGTGTAATCCTTCACATAGAACATTCAAGAATATACGTTTTCCGATCACTGGAAATGCTTTTAAAATACAATTATTTTAAATTTGGTTTTGCATATGGTTAGAGTGTATGGATACGCTGATATTGTGTTTGTGTAAGTGTTCGTATGTGGGATGTGTGTGTGTGAAGTTAGAGTGCATGTAAAGGTTAGCGAGTGTGTGTGTGCGCAGACACAGGTGATCAGCCATATGTTCTCCCTCTGCAGGTGTCGTCGGACTCTAGCTCCTCCATGAACTCTAGTACGCCGCTCGTGCGCATCACTACGAGACGGAGCTCCGCACACGACGACCCCATACCCGAGTATGACCTCCCCGAGGACCCGCGCTGGGAGTTCTCCAGAGACAAGTGAGTCTCACACACACATGCACACACACACATTTACACACACGCACACACAAACACACACACATGCGCACACACACACACACACACACCCACACACACACACACACACACACACACACACACACACACACACACACACATATTGTTTCAGTAAAATCAGACCCCAGATAGCAGAGTCTGCCTGAGTGTTTGACCAGGCTTTTTAGCACTGAGGTAGTGACTGCCATATCGCTGAGCTGTTGCTCGGCTGTTTATCGTCTCCGCTGTTATCCGCGCCCTATCGCCGGCTCGTTAGCGTCCGCGCCGTATCTGATAGGCCGTGGGAACACTGCTGTATTGTGTGAGAGAGACACACAGCGCCGGTGCCGCCGGGCCTGCGAACCATAATCATTAACCAATGACTAATGCCCCGTTTCTCGATAACGCACAATCCATCATGTGGTCGTATGTTACGACAGTTCGGTGCCGCTTTCTCTGGCCCATTAAAGGCTCATAAATGTCCCTCACACACACACACCTGCACACACAACCACACACACACACACACACACTTGTACAACTCAGACCTACCGCCCCTCTGCTAATTTGTTATTGATAGATGCGTGGACCTTAATCTGCTGCTGGAATGTGTGTTCTGTCCTGAGTGTTTATCCGGCTGTGTGTGTGTATATGTGTTAAAACAATGAGCCCAGTCCAGCCCAGCCAAGCGCCTTCCCTCACTCAAGATTTATGCACCGTGTGTCTGTATGTGTATGTGTGTGTGTGTGTGTGTGTGTGTGTGTGTGTGTGTGTGTGTGAGCCAACTGCCCACAGGGCTAGGCCCGGCCAGCCCATTATCCAGCAGTTAGCCGCTGCCAAGCGCTCTTTTAGTGGAGTGAGCGAGGAGGGGAGGCTCTGTTCGGGTGAAGTCAGGGGGAAAGGGGCCTGGGCCTGGGTGTAGCCTCAGCGCCCAGCGCCCAGCGGTTCTCACAGTTAACAAGGTGTTTAGCCCCGCGGTGAATAGCCGGCCTAGTGTCTCTTTGTGTGGCTTTCACTATGTGGCCTGGTGTTGCCGTGACAGCTGAATGTACAGGAGAGATAAAGGGCAAATACATTTCAAGTCGCTATAGGTGATGGTTAGCATTTCTTGCTTATTCCAGCAGCCATCGTGGTTGTCCACCTTAACCATCAGTGCATAGGCTACACACAAAGGAGTGGTCATGAAGGAATGTCTGCCCCGGTGGAGGTTATGTATTTGAACTGGGTTTGCTTGCTGTAAACAAAGCCTAGGAAAGTCCCAGATACTCTCAATATAACAGATTAGAAACCAAAGTCAGCTAGCTGAGGTATTCATAAAAAAAACATCGTTTGGATGTAAGCAAACTGTACAAGAGGCCGTTTGGCAGGAGAGCGTAGGGATCAGCCAGCTATCAGCTCTCTGCTATGTGAGGAGGACTCAGAGGGGTATGACCCCCCCCTCTCTCTTTCTGTGCCTCCCTCCTTCTCCTATGGTGTCTTTATCCCTGGCTTGTCAATGCGGCATGCCCTGAGGGGCCTCGCTTTGCGCAGAGAAACTTCTGGAATGTTAACGTTTGTGGTTAGTGTGGAGGGAAAAATAACATTGATTATCTGTGGTTCGACTGGTGGACAGGAGGCCATTGAGGCTGTGCGCGCGTGTGTGTCTGTGAGTGTGTGTGTGTATATGTGTGTGTCTGTGTGTGTGAGAGAGAGAGAGAGAGAGAGAGAGAGAGAGAGAGAGTGTGTTTGTGCACGCGTGGGGGGTGGGGTGGGGGGCGGTACAGCCAGGCGGCGAGTGCACAGGGCCCAGATTGTGTTACCGCGGTAACACACTGGCCCCAGGCCTTGGCGCGGGCGC
The DNA here is from genome assembly GCF_900700415.2 of Clupea harengus. Taxonomy (NCBI): domain Eukaryota; kingdom Metazoa; phylum Chordata; class Actinopteri; order Clupeiformes; family Clupeidae; genus Clupea; species Clupea harengus. The sequence goes on along the minus strand of NC_045164.1, from coordinate 6,916,191 downwards.
GAATGTTTACACAGCCGGGAGACAGGCCGTGAGGGTGGGGCCACCACTCGTCAATCAAAACCCAACCGAGGGGGGCAACTGTGGGTCAGGGGTCACAGTGTGACCGTTTGTTTGTGAGGGTGAGTGTGTGTGTGTGTGTGTGTGTGTGTGTGTGTGTGTGTGTGTTTGTGTGTGTGTGTGTGTGTGTGTGTCTCATATCTTAGCAACCCACTTTCCCTACATTCCAACGAGTGGAGTGAGGGCTACAAATCAGTCCAAGATTTCAGAAATACCATTATGAGCACTTGGAAGAAAAGGCTTGGAATAGCCAATGCTTGTGTGTTGTGTAGTTTACACAAACACACACACACACAATCTCTTTCTCTCCTTGTCTTTAGCCCCACATACATCTAGTCCTGCGGTCACCCCAGCAGGCAGGGACTGGGACTCTAAAGACACACACACACACACACACACACATACACACACACACACGCACACACACACCACGCACCCTCCCATCCAACAGGCTGCCAGCTAGCTAGTGAGCGTGCAGCTCCCACACCCTGCAACATCAGAGAGTTGAGTGTGTGAGCTGTGAGCGCGAAGCGGTGGTGGTTCGGTGTAAATCTCTAATGGGGGGTACTGTTGCGCTCGTTTTCTCTCCCTGGCGTAACCCTATCCACCGCCCCCACACACCCCCCCAGCTCCCTGATCCCTGATCCCCGCCCGCTCCTGTGCACAGCTGTCCGGGGCCCTAAGCCCTGTAATGGGTGGCAAAGGCCGTCCACTTAACACTTCGCTGCAGGATAAACAGAGACTGGGGGTGGGTGTGGGGGGGGGGCAGTGCCTTATCGAAGGGCAATCGCTGCCAGGGCACCGAACACCAGCCGCCCCCCCCCCCCCCCCCCCCCCCCCCCGGGGCCCGAGCCAGAGAAGCACTCTCAGCGATGGCACAGAGTGTGTGTCAGCGGGAGAGAGGGATGGAGCGCCGGGGGGAAATAGAGGAGTGGGAGGAAGAGGAAAAGAAGAGGAGGAAGGAAAAACAGCAAATGGATAGCAGTGGCAATGTGAAATAGAGGGCTGAAAGAGATAGAGGTGTGAGTGAGAGGGGCGTGAGGGGACAGACCCATGAAGGGGCTGGTGCACCGATGCCGTAGCTCTCAGGACTCAGCGTTCACTCACACCTCACCTCATTCACCCGAGTTACTCACCCCGATGAAGTGCCCCTTTCTGTCCCATCTTTAAGTGTAGTCGGTGGTGGAGTATTACACAATTCCATTTGAGCTGACATTTGCCTGTTGTTTTGTGTGTGTTCAAAAGTATGTGTTCACGTGCATTTCTATATGTGCCCACGTGTGTTTTGGGGGGGGGGTGTTCACGTGTGTGTTGGGGGGGGTGTTCACGTGTGTGTTGGTGTGTGTTCACGTGTGTGTTGGAGTGCGTTGACACGTGGTGTGTGTTTCCTCTTTCAGGCTGACGCTGGGGAAGCCGTTAGGCGAGGGCTGCTTTGGACAGGTGGTCATGGCTGAGGCTTTGGGCATCGATAAAGACAAAGCCAAGGAGGCCGTCACTGTAGCTGTGAAGATGCTCAAAGGTAAGGACATTCCGCTAGTCTCTTCTATATATGCCCATTAGTATGAACTTTCTTGCAGCAGTATAAGCTCTGCACATATATTATATCTCTACTGTATGTTAAAAGCATTTTAGTATAATTTGGTGGTGCTGAATGTGCAACAAGAATACAACAATTTGCTGTTTGGAGAAAAATTACCAAACTAGAACTTGAGTGTGAATAGAGCTTCCTTAGAGAGCTTTATATGAGAAGGAGGAAGTAAGGTGAGCGCATGATCCTCCGTCATTTGTAATTGTTTGTTGTGACGCACTAAGCTTCGACAAGCTACACATACACACTTCCAGATGCTTGTCAGATGGTCAAGTCATAAAGCGATCCCCTCCGCTGCAGTAAATCTGGAGCCCCTATGTGGCTTCAGACGCAGTGGCCCACTTTCACCCAGGCCTGGCTGCTGGAGAGCAGGCTGCTGTAAGCCCAGAGGTGGGGGCCCCTGGCTGGGTCTGGGTCGTCAGCTCAGCGCCTGCTATATTGTGAGGCCCGCGTGGGGGTTATTTGTTGGTGCTGAATGACGCTAGCAGGGGTATGGGTGGAGGGAGGGGGGGGGGGGGGGGGTGTGACGGGGGCACATAGCTGACCCCGAGCCTCAATAGCCATACAGTACTCTCTCCACACCTGCACAAAGACCAGTTATAGAGGGGGGGGGGGGGGGGGGGGGAGAACCCAAGGAGAAAGAAAGGGAGTGAAGGGAGAGAGGGAAAAGAAGAGAGGCCCAGAATTAATAAAGGAGAAAGAAAGAGGGGGGGTTGTGGGTTGGACGTCTCCGAAGGTTAGCCTAGCGGCTGAACATTTTAGCGAGGGAAGACACCTCTCAGGGCCATGGGAGGAGAGTTAAAAAAGAACGAGGGACTGACGGAGGAGAGGAATGCGGCCGATGAGATGCGGGCAGTGGCCGGGGCTGGTTAATGAAAGGGGAGCCTGTCCCGTGGGACAATTACCCCGAATTAAACAAACTGCTTTTAATTGGCTGTGCGCTGAAAGGAGGCCTCTGTGGACCTCGGCTCACAGTAAGCGGACACCGCATTGTCCCACTACCACTAAATGAAGGGATGGGACTCTCTCTCTCTCTCTTAGTCTTTTGCTCTCTCTTTTCTTGTGGTAAAAACAACTATTCAGTGCATTTAATGGTGTACTGTTTTAACAATGGAGTTTGTCCTTGTCTTTCTCTTTCCCTTTATCCCTTTATTTAAGTGGGCAAGTCTTTACGCGTGCATCGTTCCTTCTCTCCCTGCTTCCCAGATGACGCCACAGAGAAGGATCTGTCGGATTTGGTCTCTGAGATGGAGATGATGAAGATGATTGGAAAACACAAGAACATCATTAACTTGCTGGGGGCGTGCACGCAAGATGGTAAATACACACACACACACACACACACACACACAGAATCACACATCCAGCATTGAGAGGGAGAGAGCACAGAAGCACGAATATGAAGAAGAACAGATACAGTCAGTGGAAAGAATCCTCTTCCTTCCATTCTCACTGTGTCCCTTCTTTCCCGTCCCTCTGTTCTTCTCCTCCTCCGTCCCTCCCTCCCTCCCTCTCCTCCCTCTCTCTGCAGGCCCTCTGTATGTGATTGTGGAGTATGCGTCGAAGGGAAACCTGCGGGAGTACCTGCGGGCGCGACGGCCTCCGGGGATGGAGTACTCCTACGACATCAGCCGCGTCTCCGACGAGCAGCTCACCTTCAAGGACCTGGTGTCCTGCACCTACCAGGTGGCCCGGGGCATGGAGTACCTGGCCTCGCAAAAGGTACAGGACAAAAACACACAGACAGACATACGCATACAGATACACATACAGATACACATACACATACACATACACATAAACACACACACATACACATGTAAACATATTGCCATGTACACAAACACCTCAGAGTGAGGGTCACTAAAGTGCGAGTTGGTATTTCCTTTTCCTGCCGTATGTGAATTAGGGTAAGAGTAGGGTTCTGTCCTGCCCTGTGGCTCTTGTGTTTATAGTGCATAGCATAGCTCAGGAGCAGCAGACCTAGCGTAGCACAACACAGCACTGTCCAAGCGCAGTCATAATAGATGCACTAGATAGGTTTCACACAGCAACTCATCTACTCTGTTTCTCTCTCTCTCCCTCACTCTCTCTCTCTCTCACTCTACCTTACTCTGTCTATCTCTTGTTCACACACACACACACACACACACACACACACGCACACACATACACACACACACACACACACGCACACACACACTTTCACGCTTTCTTTCTCATGTGGAATGTGACAGGCATGCACATGCATTCTCACACAGACACACACACACACACACACACACACACACACACACACACACACACACACACTCACACGCACACAGACATTCACACATACACACGACACATTTGCACACATCTCTCTCTCTCTCTCTCTCTCTCTCTCACAGACATAAACACACCAAACTGATTGCCTGCCATCTTTGTGAAAGCACATATTTTTCTCCCCCGTCTTTCTTGTGTGAGTCTGATGTGGTCATCGTGTGAAGCTCAGTCATGCATGTCCCCTTCAACACGTGTGCCAGTAAAAAGATCCAAATGCTCTCTCGTTCTACGTCATTTCAAACTACGGCAGTGAGACAATAACATCGCTTCTGCTCTCTTTCATTGTCTCTTTCCATCCTTCGGTCTAATCTAACCTGTCTCCCTCCATCTTTTTTATGGTAGTGCATACACAGGGACCTGGCAGCCCGGAACGTTCTGGTCACCGAGAGCAATGTGATGAAGATCGCCGACTTCGGCCTGGCCAGAGACGTGCACAACATTGATTACTACAAAAAGACCACCAACGTGAGTACCCAGTGTCCGAGGGCCCCACTGTGTGTGTGTGTGTGTGTGTGTGAGTGTGTGTGTGTGTGTGTGTGTGTGTGAGAAAGAAAGCAAGAAGGAGAGTTTTGCATGCAAACTCTCATCAACCACCCTACTCTATACTCTCTCTCTCTCTCTCTCTCTCTCTCTCTCTCCCTCTCGCTCCATCTCTCTGTTAGTGGCAATGATCTTGGCAGCGTCTGGAGGTTCCCAGGCCATGTCTGAATAAAGTGAATCTGGGGCTTGATTTGCATATTTGGGCTCGTACCCTCCATTCTCTCACCTCTCCGCTCGCCTGTGCAAACACTCGCATGACAAGGAGCCAGGAGCTCCCATTTTACCCATGAGTCTCCTCCTCCCAGCATCACCCCCCCCCCCCCTCAACCCCACGTGGGTCTGACTGACCCCCATCACTCATTGTCCAATCAGAGCACCTCTTTTAAAAACAGCTCTGTGTTTTGATTGGTGGGAGTGTCAGTGTGCATTGCCAGTATGTGCAGCCCCATCATTCATTCCATCCCCAAACCCTAACGGGGGTTAGGCACCTTTACGGGGGAGAAAAAAAAACACTCACTTTCCCAGTCAGGACAAAGGCCATCTGTGGAGGCCTGTGCCGTCCAGGAAAACAATGATGTCATCAAACCGCGCCGCGGAGCATGGTCATGATGATTGAGGGTTCTTGCCGAACCGTCAATTCAATTACGCCGTCCGGTGCCGCTATGTCGTGTTGGCATGACAGCCGTGGACCAAAATAAACAGTCCCTTCGGAGTGGTCACGCTCTCGTGTGTGTGTGTGTGTTGTGAGAGAATCGGATTCCACACAGCATTGTTATCCCTCTGCACGCCTCCCCTCTCCTCCACTGCCCTCACCAATGGGATCCTGTAGTTTGGCCTAAACATCAGTTATTGTGCAGTGTCTCCCTTCATCCCCCCCTCCCCCTTTCTCTCAGTTTATCTCTATTTTTCTCTCTCCCCCTCTTTTTCTACGCTCTGTCTCTCTGCCTCGCTTCCCTCACTGCTCTCCCTCACTCTCTCTCTCTCTCTCTTTCACTCACTCTCTCTGTCTCTCTCACACACACACACACACACACACACACACACACACACACACACGTCTGGTTAACGGCCTCCGCTCTCTCCTGACTCTGATTCCAGTGCTGTGGAAGACACTCAGACAGCTCTGAATGGCTGCATTAATGGGCGGTTAAGATAAAGGCTTTATCAGATTCCATTATCAGCCGGGACGAGTGTCCGCCTGTAAACCTGTTACAGCTCCCCAGGGAGAGACGGGGAGAGACGGGGAGAGACGGGGAGAGGGAGAGGCGCAGAGAGGCTGCACTCACTGGGGGATCTTGTTAGCCCTTTGCTTAAGGATGCATGAAAGCCCACAGTGTGTTTGCATATGAGTGTGTACGTGTGTGTGTGTGTGTGTGTGCGTGTATGTGAAGGACAGTCAGTCCATTGAAATTGCACTGTAACAAGGCCCCATATGTGTGAGGGAGGGAGGTGGCGGCTTTAAGCATGCTGATTTTGAGTAAAGTGAAAAGCACCTGGGATCCGAGAGGGTGTCCGTGTGATCTCACTGATCACTGACATTTGTCGCGTTTGTGTTTCTGTTTTTGTGTGTATGTGTGTAGGGTCGTCTCCCCGTGAAATGGATGGCTCCGGAGGCACTGTTCGACCGAGTTTACACACACCAGAGTGACGTGTAAGTACAGATCATTGCCTTGTGCTTCGCCTCTTTTTACTCTCTTGTTATCATGAAGAAAAACATGAAGCCTATTAAGCTATTCTTCCACTCCTGAATCAAAACAGAAAGCTTGTTAAGCTAGCGCTCTATTCATTATTCAAGACACAAAGCCCTTTAAGCTTGTGCTGTAATTGTCATTCAAGACCTTCAAGCTCTTCAAAATATTGTTCTACTGGTCGTTTAGAACGTAAAGCTCTTTGAGTTAGTGTTCTAATCAGGTAAAACATAAAGCTCTTGAAGGTTCCAATCATTATTGCTTCCGTGGATAGTTAAGCCGTAATATTTGCTATTAGCTGTGTCGAGCTGTATGGTGAGCGCATTTACTCTGCTCAACAGCTGTTTTATATTGAGAGGCTGTGTTTGTATTTGTGACCGTGTGTGTGTGTCTCG
>NC_045164.1:6897095-6904595 GCF_900700415.2 Clupea harengus | reverse complement strand
CTGTTGGCACGCTATCTCCTCTCAGAGGCCCACCTTTAAGCAGCTGGTGGAGGACCTGGACCGGATCCTCACCCTGGCAACCAACGAGGTGAGGACACACACACACACACACACACACACACACACACACATTTACTCCCAAACTCTCACGCATGCGGCAGCATGTACTCACACACACACACACACACACACACACACACACACACACACACACACACACACACACACACACATACACACACACACACACACACTCATAGACATACACACACACACACAAGGCATAAGACATGCAAACACTTACAATATATTACAGATCGGCATAAATATATACTCATAGAGCAATAAATGCGAGTCTAGCATGAAATCCTCACTTTTACCATGCACTGGACCATGCACTCATTCTTTGCACATACACAAACACACACACACACATAAACACATACAGAAACACACACACATATGCACGCATGTCAAACAACCCTGGGATGACCTCTCTCTGACTACAGGAAGGTGAAGTCAGACTCTTACACAGCTCTGGCCTCCATCAGCTCCAGGCCAGCGTTTTGGCATGAGCGGCCATTATTGTGCAGCGGCACACACACACACACGCACACACACATTGAGCCATTTTACGGTGGACATTAAGGTGGAAAGCTACACCAACGTTTCTGAGCTATACATTTTGTAGCGCCGGCTCGCTGCTGCTTCAGAGTTTTATGAAATGTCACGTCGCAATTCGTCGATTACACGACTCTGCAGAGGGCTTCTCGTTTGAAACGACGACTACAGGAAGCGGAGAGACTCGGCGAGAGGGAGAAAGAGAGAAAGGTGGATCGAACTAGCTAATGTTAAGTTAGATTTTACAGTTTCAATGAACATTTGCAATGAATTCTCTGAAGAGATGTGGCCATATCAGGGACGTATTGGCAGTTCAGTTCAGAACCAGTCAGTCAGCTGGAGTTCAAACAGCTAACGTTAACTAGTAAGAAAGACTGTACTATCAACTATTGGTAGGCAGTTACTGTGCCCCAGAATAAAAAAATAAACGTCTGTAAAACAACGGAAAGTCGTTTTGCCGTCTTCCTAGAGATCCTCAAAGAAGGAATCAGTGGATTCAGCTTCAGCTGTGACGTAACTGCAACATCTCTGTTGATGTTCATGACCAACTAATTATTAAAATGATTAATATATTTCGAAATAATGGTCCAGCTAACGTTGGCTAGCCGCAGACTGCAGGGGGACCACCTTGCATCATGGATGCTACTGAGCATCAACGAGCCACCTCTGGGCGAGTTTCCCTATGACAGAGCCTTACACATCTTTAAAAAACTAAGAGAAAAGAAAAATGAAGTGCTTTCAGCCGGACAGTAGCCTGTGCCACTGATGCTGATATATAGTACCCTCTGTAAGTAGTGGGTCAAGGAGGCATTATATATATGAATAAATAAATGGCAATAAGTATGTTTTGCAGTCATTTTTCTTTATTTCATATTTTTAATTACCTATTGATATTCACTCCGACCGGCCAGCGTATTACGCACACATACCACCCAGGTAAAACAAAACCCTATCCTCCCGCTGCAGAAAAAGTCTTAGAGGAAACACTGTACACGCTCCTGATTCCATCCAGATTTGCGCTGTGGCCATGCCCTCTCTGTTCCGAGTTGCTCAATTATCAAATGTATTCCTCTTCCGTTTCTCCCCCTGGTTTTACCCCCTCACTCTCTCTCACTCACACACACACACACACACACACACACACACACACACACACCGCGATTCTTTCCATCCTGGAGCTGTCGTGGCTGATATCCGTGCAAGGGGTTGAGGCGGGGAGCGAGACAGAGCGCTGTCAAGGCTCGTGGTGGTGGGGTGAAAGCTTCGAGCGGCCATTATGCCAAGAGTGCGGCATTCAACGTGAACTTTGTGAAATGTAGTAAAAGTTTCTATCTCTATCTTTCACTCTCTCCCTCTCTCTCTTTGTCTCTCTCTCCCTTTTTCTCGCTCTCTCTCTCTCCCTCTCCATCCCTCTCTCTCCACTGGAAAGTGCTCACAGATGTGCTGCTTCTCTCAGTAATGCGAGCCAGGCTGTGTTCAGCCCAGGAGCTCCGAAACCAAACACTCACCCCTTTCCCTCCTCGCAAAATACTTCACTGACGGCCATGAAAGGGAAAAACTGAAACAATAAGAAAGCTAAATTGGAAAGGCAAAAAAGACTTTTGAAAACTCATCTCACAGACACGGGATGAAATTAGGAGTGTTTATTCCCCTCTCCCGGTCGGAGTATTTGTTTTGTCTCAACTAAAAACGATAGCAGAACAGAACATTGGCTCCCTAAATGAAAATCATATTTTTCAACATTACACATGGCCTGGTGTGGCAGCTGTTCAGGTAGCTTTGTTGCCACGGTGATAATGAGGGACCCGTAAGTTTTGAACACATATCATTCATCCCCAGCAAATTAGAAATATGAACTTTGAATCACTGAACCAACGGTCTTCTAAAGTCACCACCACATACGCCTGCTTGCATCCGTAGAACTAATACCTTCTTCATCGTGATAAACAGTCAAGCCAGACCTTTCTCCGAACTCTATCAGGGTCTAGAATTAGCCCACAGTGTCATAGTGGACACGCTCTGCTCGCTGCACGACTCCATGAGAACCATCCCGGAATGTGCCGGGCCTTTAAATCGGATCCGTATAAAAACATTTGCACAAATAACGGTCGATGAGGCATGGATCGGGTGAAGCGTCAGGAATCTTTCCACCATGGGTCATCAGTAGAGGGGGGGGGGGGGGGGTCTCTCTCTCTCTCTCTCTCTCTCTCTCTCTCTCTCTCTCAGGCCGTCTCTCAGCCTCACACCATTTTAGCGTCTTCACGATCAGGGCAGAGTATCACAGCAAAAAATACAGCATGAACGTAACTAATAGAGTTCAGTTAAACACTATTTAGATACCATTTGGTCCCTTTCTGCAAAGTCTTTGTGCAAAATCAGTGTCAGTTTTTGTGATGTTCAAATGGCTTAGTCTTAGTGAGTAAAGTAAGTTATTATGTTGAAGTAAAGTAAGTGTGTTTGAGTCTCCATTTTTTATAGTAAGGTTGCCTTATCTGTATTATGATGTGCAATGTGACTCTCTAAACCTCCTCTCTCCCTCTCCTTCCACAGGAGTATCTGGACCTGCGTGCTCCTCCTGAGCAGTACTCCCCCAGCTTCCCCGACACACACAGTTCCTGCTCCTCCGGGGACGACTCCGTCTTCTCCCACGACCCGCTGCCGGACGAGCCCTGCCTGCCCAAGTATCAGCATATCAGCTCCAAAACATGAGAGTGCCCCCTACAGGAGGAAATAAGCAACTACACGGACACGTGCCCCAGACAGACATGCTTCCCCCTGGACTGGAACTTGAAGCACAAGCTCCATGGGGCACCACCCTGACAACCCCCCCGCCCCCCACCACCTCCCTCATTTCAACACAAGCCAATACGTACCTCTACCCACCCAATGCGTTTTCACTCAACAGTACCTCTTGTATTCCTTAATCTTACACCCTCACGTACTTCATATGAATGTACATACAGAAATGTATAACGCACACACACACAAACACACACACATACACACACACTTGCTGCTCTCTCCTCGTTTCACCCATGTTGACTCTTGATGGACTTATGGAGTTCGGTTGTAAGGGTGAGGAGGGGACAGTGCTGCTGTTGAACTCTGAACTAAAGCGTGCTAAAGACACACACACTCTCACACACACAAACACACACACACACACACACACACACACAAAGACATAAACTTTTTTGTGACCAAGCTCTTATAGGAGAGGACAGGGATCAGCCTGATGTTCTACATCACTGACTGAAAGAGAGGCTGTTCACAAGGTCTGGCCAATCGCCCTGTCCTTTTTTTCCTTTTTATTTTTGTTTGTTTGTTTGTTTGTTTGTTTGTTTATTTGTCATTGTCGTCAGATTTTTTTTTTCCTACCATCGTTCCATTCCGTTGGCTGGCATTCCAAGATTCCCTGCTCGGCTAGGAGGATGAAGAAAGACCACAACGAACAAAGGAGGGCAAAAAAAAAAAGAGAAAACAAATCAAAGGGACTAAACAGAGAAACAGTAGAATTAGGACAAGTGTGAACATGGAGAGGTAAAACTAACAGAGGAAAAGAGGATTAGAAGAGTATAATGACACAGCCTCTTGTTTATTTTGTAATAATGTTCCGTTTTTTTTATCGTCTTTTGGTAAGCCCACACAGTTATTATGGAAAAAAGTAATACACGGTATATAGTGCTGGGTATATTTGTAAATATATTCAAATATGTATAAATATATATTATATATTTACAGTGAATTATTTTTTGTATGGACTCCAGAGCACCCCCCCCCCCCCCCCCCCGCACCCCCTTTTTTGAGCGTCAGACAGGTGTGGCGTTTCCTAGGTTACATTTCTGCTCAGCTAACTTCTTAAACACTTTTTTCTTCCTCAATTTCTCATGCACACACACACACACACATTAATACCAACAGACGGACACACAGATTTAAGTAAAGCAAACATATGTACACACACACAGATACACACACACTCACACACAAACACACACACACAAACAGAGTCCTTAAACAATAAATCAGAGGAGTTTTGGCCATCAGGGAAAGAAGTAGCATGTTAATTTATTGACTTATGTTTTAAAAAAAATGAATCAAAATGAAATAAAAAAGATCAAAATAATAAATAATATTATTAATGATGACAATAGCAAGGATAATGATAATTGATTCATTATGTTTATTGTAATTTAAAATGATCTTTCAGTGGAGGAAACAGAACAAAAAAAAGCTTTTTTAGAGGATATTTGAAAGATCCTGGTTTCCTATGTTTTTTACATATACGAATGTGAATAATAAGTCCAATTTGAAATAACGTACATTTTTATAGTCTGCTAATCCCATGTCTTTTGTAGAAGATGCTGACTGTTGTTTTAATCCAGCTGTTTTGCTTGTGCTGATGTGGCATTTTGAACTGAGAAATGCTGGATATTTATATGTGACAGAGACCCACAACCATTCTGTGACTTCACTTAGATCCTTCTAGAGTTGACAACTAGTTTGTCATAATATTCACTTTAAAAGGAAATACAAAATTTGAAAGTCAAAATACAAAAATGGAAAAGTATTAAAAGTCATCCAAGTGTTCTGTTTATCTGCTGGATCAAGTCATTTGAGATTGTACCTTTGCAAGTGTTGCTGATACATTTGCAAAAATTAAAGTTGGAAAACAAATGACCAGCGTGTGTGTTTATTGTTTTGACTTCCATGAGCAGTTAGTGCTCCATTACAATCCTTTAAAAACTAAACTCGAGCATTCACAATGAACATCATAGTCAAGCCTGATAATTGACCTGGTGAGGAAACTTTGAAACGTTTTTTTCCTTTTTGGCTGAACCTTGCACAATGCACAATGACATGGATGACTTAGAATTCTGTGGGAGTGTGTGTGTGGGTGAGAGTGTGTGTATGGGAGTGTGTGTGTGGGGGGGAGTGTGTGTGTGTGGGAGTGTGTGTGTGACTCTGAGGCCCTCTCGCAGCTCAGTGCTGGTCTCACTAGAGTCTGCTGGACAGGGAGCCCAGTCAGTGTGACGAACATGCAGAGGTTGTGAAGGTGGGTGCTCTACAAGAGCCAAGTGCGCCATCGAGAGCCTCCTGCTTCGCTGGTCCAACTGTAATTTCAAGAGTGTGTGGATGTAGCTCAGGATGAGTGTGCCACAGACCCACACATACACACCTGACACACACACACACACACACACACACACACACACACACACACACACACACACACACACACACACACACACACACACACACACACACACACACACACACACACACACACACAAACACATCATGCAAACACACACACTGACACACAAGTGTAATGGTAGATGTTAATGCACAACTGACCAGAAGAAGGCCTTTATTGAGATTGAACAAGAAGATGGAAAATGAAATACATTTCCTTTAATGCCAAACATTTTTTTTTTGTGGTAAGTGTTTAAAGCAAAAATGCAAAGGTGAGTATGAGTACTTACTTTCAGCTTGGAACTGAAAAATGCAGTGTGTGAGTACAAGCATGTAGTTAGTGGCATCCCCCCAAGGCAAAACTGTGAAGTTCTAATGATCTTTGTGATATATATCTGTGGAATGTCTCTGTGAGATTGGAATGATAAAGGCTTGACCTGTTCTGGCAGCGTTGTTGTGATCGTTTTGCCTCAAATGAACAAAACAGATTTGAAGCTTAGTCTTGTGTCCCACTATTGTGTCCCACTATATCTAATTGCAGTTTTATATGATTGGAACGACCCAAGTTGGTTAAACCCCATTAGATGCAATCTGCTGTTGGTTGGTAGCTTGGTCTCGATTGGGGGAGCTTATCTAATTTGCTCATTGATTTGTTGATCTATCAGTTCAGATTTAATTTAGTGGCCAAAGCGGGTGATTGATTACATTCGTCGGAATTTGACTGATTTTCTCTAACAAAAATTGGATTATAATTGAATTGCTATGTAATGTCTGTGTCTATGTCTATGTGTAGGCACATGTGTTTGTGTGGATGTATGTGTGTATGTTTGACAGTGCAGTCAAAACAATCAGTCAGACCCTCAGAGCTTCAGTTGGACACTGAGAACACACTGGTCATCCCCAGACTGGCTGTCCCCAGACTGACCGACCACACTGCACTGGTGTGTTCCTTGGGTGCAGGGGAGGCAAAGCAGGCAATTGCCTGGGGCCCCAAGCTGGCAGGGGGACCCCAAGGTCATAAGCTGTCATAAGCCTACTACTGGAAATGAGAGCGTGGGTGATAGGAGGAGGAAAGAACAAAATAGTGGTTAGTGACTGAAAAAGGATGAACGGTCTTATTTCTCCATGCAGCTAGATGTTTTGTAAGGTGATGGATAGGGGGCCCCTAGACTCCCTAGAAACACCCGTAGTCGGGTGCAGACCCTCTCAAGACATTCTGCGCTGTGTGTTGGCGCCTCTCTCAGCGGCGTGTACCATCTTGTCCCCGGAACTCTCCAGAACTCTTCACAGTATTTAGAGCGTTTAAACGTTTGTTGTTTTTTTTTGTTTGGAACAGTGCAAACCTCTTCATTTTTCTTAATAGAGTTAAAACCTGCAGCAACACAAACCCATCATTAAGTCAAGTGGGAAAAGTAGGTGGGCTAGGGGGCTAAGAAAAACTACTGCTCCGTTGTCTTTGGCAAGTGTATGCAGCCATCCCCTGCCGCAGGCCTGTGCATGTTGGACGCAGAAATGCTTTAATCGAGGAAAGCCAGGCTCAGGCACCAAACACCTGGGAAGTGTTGTCCCGATGGGAATGTGTGTTTCCACATGGAGTGAAAACTCCCACACCAGACGAGTGTCTATCATTTCTCAAAATGCACACTTGGTGGAATTCATGGTAGGGCACAGGAGCCGCATTGG
>NC_045164.1:6882095-6884595 GCF_900700415.2 Clupea harengus | reverse complement strand
TCATAAATCACGCTTTAGGTAAATATTCAATTGCAGCAGATGAATCATGTTGGAGGGATCAAGTCCCATTTAGTTCTCCCTGAAAGGGAGTCATGTGTCCAGGATGAGCAACGAGCAATTTCCTGAAGATCCTACAGATATTATTATGGAAACTTCTAGAGTCAATGCCAGTGATATGAGTCCGGCAAGATACAACAGAATTTCGCAAGAAAGGTATGCAAATGTCATGTGACCATAAGACAAACTTAAGAAAAAAAAACATTCTGCCATCTAGTTACTGAGGCCAGTCACCCTTCATACATAAACGATGATCTTTAGGGAATGGCATGGATAATGTCTGTGCTCAGAGCTGCACGTGGTGTGTGTGCTTGTGTGTGTGTTGTAGTCGGAAGTAGTTTCCTCTGTGGCAAGCTCTTGGGGTTGTTATGCTGGAGGAAAGTTCCTGGGGTAAATTTATGGAGGGGGAAGTTTGGGCCGAGTGAGCTGGGAGCTGTGAAATATGTGTTCAATATGGGAGCCGAGAGCAGCACAACCCAGAGGGCCTGAACAAACACCACCATCAACGCTCTCACACACACACCATAGAGACGCATATGCTTCCAAACACGATTTATGAAACAGCAAATGGCTGTGTATGTGATAGTGTGTGTGTGTGTATGCGTGTATGCAGATGTGTGTGGGGTGCGTGTGTGTGTGTGTGTGTGTGTCTGTCTGTCTGTGTGTGTGTGTGTGTGTGTGTGTGTGTGTGTGTATACAGATGTGTGTGGGGTGCGTGTGTGTGTGTCTGTCTGTGTGTGTGTGTGTGTGTGTATACAGATGTGTGTGGGGTGCGTGTGTGTGTGTCTGTGTGTGTGTGTGTGTGTGCGTGTATGAAGATGTGTGTGGTGTGTGTGTGTGTGCCCACGGAAGTATTATAGAACATCATCTTCTAAAACTGATTGTTCCAATCCTTGATTGTGATTGGCTAAATCGCGTTCCATGCCGTTGTAAAATACAGCATAACCTTTCAAGTTGTCCTCATAACATTCTATGATAACATTCCATATTACTGCGCATGGAATATTTCAAAGAAAGAAAGACGTTACAAAGCTGTCGCTGGCCTTGAGGGGAGAGAGATTATGGCAGTGACGGTACATAGATAGGTGCGAGTTGTCACTGAAATCGTACTGGCGTCCAAATTACAGCCAGAGGAAGGAGTGGAGCAACATCCTTGCAACATCATCTGGGACACTGAAGCGTCAACATCAAGATACCCCTGTCGCTGCACCAGCAAAGAGGAGCCCGTTTGAAAACTATTTCAACAATTGCAGTATTAATGGCGATATACAATTTAATGTGAATAAATAAGCACCCCTTTTTTGTCGGTAGCGCAAGTGTTCCATCTGGCTGTTGCATGGCAACGATTTATTTAGGAACTATACTTTGTAGTGGCGGAAGAATGACAGTTTGTTATTAAACTATTTTGTTTCTTAAATGTAATTGTCGTTATTTAATGAAACCATATCAGATATTTGTAGTGACAGTTTTAGAAAAGCAATAAGCCCCGCGAGTCCGTGGTTTGCGCTGATTTTAGAACAGGTAAGGCTTCGCGTCGTGCCTAACAACTCCCCTTACCTGTTCTAAAATCAGCGCAAACCACAGCCTCTTGGGGCTTATTGCTTAAATAAAGTGTTCTGTGCATGTGTATCTATGAGTGTCTCTAGAATGTTCTGGTGGATGGATCCATTCCAGGGTCTGCACCATTTGAGAGTGTCATTCTTGGCCGTAAACTCAATGGCTCTTACATTCCTTCCATGGGTAGCGCATGTCACCTCCATTAGATGCCATGCTTGTCCAACACCCATCTGATTTCTCCCCTTGCCACCATGATTTACAGCCCCACTAATTAGTTGACTGCCATAAGCGGCACCTTATACCCACAAACTACAATTACGGAGACCCAAGAAGTTTGGCTAGCTTTTCTGGGAAACCTTAGCCAACTTAAAATTAAATTAAAGTCTTGTGGTGAGGTTAGATGTTATGTTTGAAATGGTAAGCCATAATTAGTCTAATTGGGCCAATTATTATTTATTCTGGACTAAGATCTTAATGTCATATAAACCATGGCTGCATGGAATGTTCTAGAAGGAAGTTCTGCATCCAAGTTACATACTCTGGTTAGCCACTCCCCTAAGAGTAAGCCCACTCTGTATGTGTCACATACATCACATCACATACAAATGTATATATGAAAACAAACACACACAGTCCTACACACAGACACACGCTCACATACACATCACAAGTGTCATGCAACCACACACTCCCAAAATCTGGATATTGTCCAGAGTATCCAAATATGCTCAATGTGTATGCATGAATCTTCAAATGGATGCCTTATGTGTTCACAGTATACCATATTCTAATAAACATTATGCATGGCGAATTTGTGTTTGTGTGTGTGTGTGTGTGTGTTTGTGAGAGAGAGATAGAGTGAGTGAGAGTATGAGTGAATGAGTGA
>NC_045164.1:6857095-6859595 GCF_900700415.2 Clupea harengus | reverse complement strand
TGTGTGTGTGTGTGTGTTTGTGTGTGTGTGTGTGTTGTCTGCACGTGTGCGTGAAGCCATGAGAAAAGGTTTTTGTTTGGAGAACAACTTTTAGCACCATGGCCTCTCACCTATTATCTTCCAACACATACAATAGAAACAATGGTTGTGAGTGTGTGTGTGTGTGTGTGTAGGTGTGTGTGTGTGTGTGTGTGTGTGTGCTCAATTATACGTTTTGCTTGTTTTGTAATTTAGTTGAATGCGTCTATTTGTGTATCTTTTCCAAATTGTATGCAAGTAGCGACGGTATCCAACAAATACTGAAATATGACACCATTTAAGGTTATTTTTGACTGCATCCATGCCACCTCCCATCTCTTTCTTTTTCTCTTTTGCAAACACACACACAAATACATATACATATACATACACTCACACACACACACACACACACACACATACACACCCACCCACCCACACACACACACACACACAGCGAAGTTGTGATTGGATCAGGTGTGTTTGGCGGTGCCTGGGGCCCAGAACCTGTGGCCAGTGGGAGTGTGTCACTTACACCCCACACACACTCCCTGTGCCAGCAAACACACCGGGCTCACACACACACTCAGCGATCAGAGAGTATGGGATCAATCACACCAACACACTCCTCTCACAATGCCATTCCCTCTACAATAAAATAAATAAAACATTGTATATTGAAATATAACAGCCTCATAGGTTTAAAATATGTCATTAGACACTACAGTTGTAGCTCTGTAAGCACCTGTCATCATTGTGAAGAAAACCCAATGCATTATGAATGTGACTTAAACTTTATTATGAGATAATTGTCAGTGAGACCATACAATCAAAATAGTACAACACTATGAAAACAATTTGGCACCACAAGTTGTTTTTGCCTTTCAACTCCAGTACAGACGGATAGCATATGTACAGAACATCCATTAACTGTGGCAAAAGGACATCAAGACAAATCCTGAGGTCGATATTACTGGAATAAGTAAACGGGAATTAATGGGATTATAAATATCAAGGGCAACACTTAAACATTAACGTATCACAGTGGCCTAGATGCTGCAGATAATGACTCACTGATGCTGGAATGTGTTGCTTTTCGTCTGTCCACAGGCAGCCGAGGAGACAAGCTGATCAGGCTTAGACTCCCTCCAGCCAACAAAGAGCCCAACCTGTTTTGACTGCACTGGCTGGACAAACAGCGTACTGGGCTGAGGTCAACTGTGTTTGATGTTTAACCTGCTCAAGTATAAAATGTGTGTGTGTGTGTGTGTGTGTGCAAAGCAAAAAAAAAAAAAAAGAAGAAGGAAAGAAAGAAAGAAAACATTTAATGGTTCTCATAGTGCTCACATAGTTGTATTGTGGGAAAAAATTGTTGTGCTGAGGCTGCTGCCTGTTCTTGCTCAATTGCTCGTTAACTCTGAACAACACTGCGTGCGTGATCAGCTCTCCGCTTTCCGCCCACCCCGAAGGCGGGCCATTCATCTGGCTGGCAGCCATGCATCAGTTCCCATCGCTGACCACGCACCAGGGAGCGGCCCAATGGGACACAATGCCCATACTATCACCCCACAGCCCCCAGAACCTCAGAGAAGGGGGCGGGGGGGGGGGGACGGTAGTGGGGCAGGACGGGCAGGGGATATGAGTTGACCCCACAGGTGTGGAGGTATAGACCAGACATATTAACCAGTGGACCCCAATATCAGAGGCAATTTAATGCAACCCTACCTCACTCTCATGTAGAACAAAGCTGCCTCTACTCTCTGGATTCTCTCCTCAATTAAACTCGTTGGCTACCTTAAAGGTAAAACGGGTGATTGGCCTGGAGGAGAACTTAGCGCATGGCTGTGGTCAGGGTGAAGAGCGTGTGCAGGTGCTGATTGGTCTGATTGGCAGCGTAAGGAGAGAGGAGAGGGTGTGGACCGAGAACGAAGGATGGCCCAAGGATAGACTGCAAAAACCCTTCTCACGGTATCAGACAACATGGAAAAGACTGTGTGTGAGTATGAGTCTGAGTATGTGTGTGAGTATGTGTGTGTGTGTGAGTATGAGTGTGAGTATGTGTGTGAGTATGTGTGTGAGTGTGTGTGAGAGAGAGGGACTGAAGGAATGTGCAGGGAAAAAAACAGATAGAACATCAGTATATGAAGGAAAGCGAGAGAGAGGAAGAAAGTCAGTCAAAAAGAGAGAATGAGAAACAGACAGAGAAAATGAAGGAAAGCATGCAAGAAAGAGAAAGACAGAGAAAGAAAAGGGAGAGAGAGACAGAGGTGACAGCACCCTGCGGGCCCAGGCATTCCCTCCTATTCTGTTTCACATGTGGCCATTAGCATGCGTGCATTTCCGCCTGAACGTCAGAGCTGATTACTCAACTCTGTCAACACAGTTCAAATTTGAAACCCGACACGGGGATCAGAAGGTGTCACGATCAGAAGGTGTCGCTCAGTTGCCACGGGTTACTGTTTGGGCAAGTCGTGTCCTTTAA
>NC_045164.1:6834595-6842095 GCF_900700415.2 Clupea harengus | reverse complement strand
AACGGCTCGCTGGTGGATGCTGCTGATCCTGCACTCTGGGGATGTTTACAGTGCGGGGCTGTGCATGTCCGTCCTGTACACTGTCTCACTTTGCAGTGTGAATTCAACACTTTAGTCCGTCAGTAGTTACGTGCTGTATGGGTGTGTTGTGTATAGCATGCACACATGGTCGTATTAGGTTTGTGTGTGGGTGTGGGTTTGTGTCAAGTGATGTCAACTTCACCTCTGACCACAAGTGCGCAGGCAACTGTTTGCCATAGCTATTCATGGAGCCCCATCTGAAGGCTAGCGTGGAGATGAAGCAGAGGACATAGAGCAGGACAGGACTGGATGGGACACAGAGCTCCTCGGTGGCTGATGGGGACTCGCTGCCATGTGGACGGCACACTGTCACAGCGGAAAAGTGTTTCCGTTCAGTGCGCAAGGCACAGGAACCAGGTGACAGCTGTTTAGACATGTTTAAAAGATCAGCACTTCCCTTTATAACTCAATACTGTCCTCACGTACACACACACACACACACACACACACACACACACACACACACACACACACACACACACACACACACACACACACACACACACACACACACCCCTCACAATCACCCCATCAAATCCTCCATTGAACCTGGAGTAACCTGTCACTTCATGAAGTTGCTGAAAGTGCCAAAATCGTTTAAAGCATCTCACCTTACCTTCTGGATTCCCTTCTCTTCAGTCCCCGGGCCTTCTGCTCATCTCTCACTGAGATGAATGTGAAAGTGTCTGCGTTGGCCAGGACTCGCTCATTAAAGCTCTGACTTGCCCGAGACTAAAAATAAATAACCTCAGTGGAATTACACACAGTGATTCTTACCAGACTCTCACACAGGTCAGTCTCACAGGAACTGTCCTTAGTATTTGACTATTTCTGTACACACAGGTTTGACAGATACTGCCAAACACTGCCAGCCATGTTATCTCATTTCAAAACATTATTTTCAGTGTTTTGACAAAAATATCTTTTACTGTGACGATGCCCGACAGTGGTGCTGCACCAGATCGTTTCCAGGTGAAACTGTCCGAATCTTCTCAGCAGCGAAAGAGACAAGTGCTAACTCAAATACGTAGCACAAGTGCTTCTAGGACCAAGGGATTTGAAAAGAAATTCACCAAGGCATGTTCTTGTTTTGAGATGGCATGCTGGGTTACTTGCTATATGGTTTGTAGGGAAGAAGGATCCTCGACAGTAATATTAACAACCTCAGAGCAGGGTCTGGCCTTCACTGCGCTCACTCCTGGACCTCCAATAGCCTCTCTGTTTTCCCGCTTCAAACGAAAGAGCCATGAACACCATGAACTCACCGCAGGCCTTTTTTGCCCGCCACATCATCATCGGAATTTACTGTTCCAGAGGGGAAACAGTTTGTCAGTCACACGTTTCACCTCTCAAAACACACAGGTGAAAAGTGTTTTTTCTTTGTTAACATTCTTTTTTTTTCAGCCTCTCTCTCTATCTCTCTTTCTCGCGCTCTCTCTCTATTTTCTGACCGACGGTGCCCTTTTCCACCCTTATCTCGTCCAAAGCGTAGATATATAACTCAAACAGCACTCAGTCGTGCAGCAGGCGGTCCTCGGATCATGTGATAAGCCCGGTCATATGAAGCGCGCTCTCTGCTTGGCAAACATGACCCTGATGGGCAGCGGCTCTGCCGGGCGGCTCAGGGATAACAATGGGGCCCTGAGAGGCCCGGCGCCGAGTTTACTCAGTGGCGTAATGTTTGTTCTCCTCAGGCTGCACACAGCTGCCTAATGCCGCTCTTATCTGCCCCCCTCCTGCCCCCCCGCCGCCCCTCTCTTGCTGGAGCTCCACACCAGCAGGAACGGCTCAGAGAGGGCCTCAAACAAACACACACATATACACACGCACACATTTACACACAGACACACACACACACACACACACACAGACACACACACACACACACACACACACACACACACACACGCACACTTACACATACACATACACACACACACACACACACACACACACACACACATTTACACACAGACACACACACACACACACAGACACACACACACACACACGTACACATACACATACACATACACATACACATACACATACACACACACACACACACACACACACACACACACACACACACACACATACAAACATACAGAGCCATACAACACCACAGACAAACACACTGACACATGCACAAAAGAGAGGGAACACATTACTATGGCAAACAAAGCTGAACAAAACGGACCGGAGAGAAAGAGAGAAAGAGGGAGATAGAGAGAAAGGGAGTCTGATAGAATGAGAAGAAAGGAGGCGAGATGGAAGAGAACTGAAAGAGCCTGAGTTTGGCGCCTTGGTTCCGTTTCTCAAGTGACTCTGAGGACTCTCTTAGTGAGGAGAGGGAAGAGGAGCGAGAGGTTCTGAGCATTTTCAGGGTAGAAATGGAGGAAGAGAAGAAAAGAAAAGGGGGAAGAAAAAAGAGAGCAAGGATAGAGGCCTCTGCTAGCTTTGTTTAGCCAGGCTTACACTAGACTGCATAACCCAGAACACATAGCACTGCGACTTTGTGGCACAGCAGAACAAGAGAGTTTTCCTCAAGTGGCTGAATTCTCATTCAGTTTTTACTTGCAAGGTCCATCACAAAGAAAACAAACACTGTTCCAGAGTCAGTTCTTTGACCTCTTTGCTTAGAATAAACATGCCGAAGGAAATGGGGGGCCTGACTTTCACGGCAGCTTGCCTCAGTTTCGCCAGCTTTAATGTTGGATAGGCTTGACCTTGGAGCCCAGATGGAAGGACACGAGGCAGAGAAGACGCCTGGCCCCAGCTCTCTCCTCCTGAGAAACCTCACTCTGGCTTCACTCAGTGGGGCGACTGAGAACATAAAACAGGCCTTTGGAGCTGCAGCCAAGGCAGGTAGACAGGAGCCTGCGTGAGTCACCCCAGAGACAGCAGACAAACAAATACCGCGCCCCGCGGGGGGACCGAGGACGTCACCCTGCTCGACACGTCAACCCGGGCTAAAGAACATAAACGCTGTGGGAAGGAGGAGCATGGCGTGCCACAAACAGAGGGGATAGAGAGGGGGTGAAGGAGGACGAGAGGAGAGAGATGGGAAAGAGCATGAAATGGAGGATGGAGACTAAGCTGAAAGGAGAGCAAGATATGAAGACAGGAGGAGAAAAGTAGCGATGGTGAGGAAGTTTAGGAGAGACAAAGGCGGAGGGAGAGATGGAGAGTAGAGGAAGACTGGGACGTAGATGGTTGGAGGGAGCGTGAGAGTGAGAGTGAGAGTGAGAGTGAGAGTGAGAGAGACACACACAAATGGAGAAAAATCTTCAACAAAACAGAGAGAGAAAGACAGACCTCCCACATGGCGGTTTAGACAAGGTTTTGGTGAGTCACTGCGCCAGTGCGCTGGCACAAGACTGTGCCGAGGGCCAGACAGACAGATGGAAGGACGGACAGATGGAGAACGCCCTGCTTTCCATCTCTGCTCCTGTCCACCCGGCCCTTTGGTCTCACGGCCTCAAAGGCTGTCTGGCTGGCACTGTCACCTGTGTTTCCATCTCGCAAACCTCGGTGACACTCACACACCCACACATACACACACACACACACTCACACACACACACACACACACACACACACACACACACACACACACCTACACACACACACACACACACACACACACACATACACACACACATACACATACATGCAAGCACAGATACGTACACACACACATGCACACACTCACACTCACACACATACACACACACACACACACACACACACACACACACACACACACACACACATACACACACACACACACACACACACACACACAGACACATACACACACATATACACATACATGCACGCACAGACACATACACACACACATGCACACACACTCACAAACATACATACAGACCCAAACACACACACACACACACACACTTAGAGGCTGCTTGGTTGGCAGTGTCAGCAGCGTTTCCATCCCTGCTTTTTGTCATTCCCAAGCAGGGCAGCTCTTACTGGGGTTCTGCTTACTCGCTCTTGAGCCAGAATCTCTGTCAAGACTCCATCAAGACATCCTGTCAGCAGCAAAATTAAGTTAGTTGAGTTCAGCTCTGTGTGTCCGTCCGTCTGTCTATCTATCTATCTATCTATCTATCTATCTATCTATCTATCTATCTATCTATCTATCTATCTATCTATCTATATATATATCTAGCCACCCATCTAGCCACCCATTTAGCCACCCAACAGTGAAGTCAAAACCGGAACATAACTGGACACGGGGCACTGGAAAAATAAGGAAGTCACTATTTCTCAGTGTCTCCCATTCCCCCTTCATTCTCGTTCCTTTTCCTTCTTGGAAGTGGAGGAATGTTAAGCATATCCTTTAAGTAGATTAGGCGGCTTTTCGATACAGCGGCTGGCTTTCCCTGGACGTGCCAAAGTACCCTGGCAGATCAAAGAGGGGTCCAGCGTCCCCATCATTAGCTGAGGCTTAGTCCTGAAAAGCCTGCTCTCACTGGGGCACTGAGTCCTTCATTACCCCCCCACACCCCCTTCCTCTTTTCCTCCTCCTCCTCCTGGTTCCTCCAGGCCTGTGCTGTTTGGAAACACAGAGCAGGGCCTCCACACAGGAAGTACCTACTGCTATACTGAGAGAGTTACAGTCACAATTGCAGTCACACACACACACACACACACACACACACACACACACACACACACACACACACACACACACACACACTCACACACACACACTGGTGTGCATTTACAGTATCTTTCTCTCTTCCCCTCACTTTCTCCACACACACACACACACACACACACACACACACACATATATATAGATATATATACACACTTGAACATTTTGGTCACACACACTTTATGGGAAGGTGACTAGCATGTGAGCAGGCCCCCGCTCCACAAAGACATGTGTGTGTGTGTGTGTGTGTGTGTGTGTGTGTGTGTGTGTGTGTGTGTGTGTGTGTGTGTGTGTGTCTCCTGTCTTTTATGTGTGTGCTTTTCCCACAGCCTTTATGAGGCACTGCGTGGTCTGTTCTGTGTAAAACACAATCTCCGGATCAATCATTAATACACCATTTACATGGCTAGGCAAACAGCAGGGAGATTTATTGAGACCTAATTCTCTACTGCAGAGTAGAAAAAAAGGGGAAAAAAGAAAGAGATAAAAAGAAAGGTGCCCTCCCTCCCTCCCTTCTCTCCTGGATCTGATCACTGAGCACTATTTTTCCTTGGCTCACGTTTATGACGCTAAACGCAAATTTGTTAACATTCCTCCATTGGTCCTCTGCCTTCTGGAAGCCATTAACGCTGAGCGGACGCTTGCCAAGACGGCTACGGGCATATTTATACACTCACGGCTCTTCATCAAAACACACAGAGCCCGTCCTGAGCCAAGTCTTTGCAGTATATATTGTTTGTGAAATAGAAATAATTGCCTTGAATGTGCACTAAGTAGTTAGTGTGTGTATATGTGTGGTGGTGGTGGTTTGTGGGGGGGGGGTTGTGCTTTTTGCTGTCCCTTGAGGGACAGTAACAGGGTAGGGACTGCTGTGATTTACCATCTGCACCCCCCTCGGCCATTAACGGACCACAAACAACCCTCCCACTGCACACACACACCGCCACACACACACTTTTGATTCTTCCTCCTCTCCTCCTCGCCCTTGTTTCCACACACACACACACATATACCACATACACACACACACACACACACACACACACACACACACACACACACACACACACACTAAAGCAGTTTCCATCCCTAAGAGTATTGTGGTGTTGTCCTAGCTAGCTCGTGTTACTCTCTGAGTGTCAGTGGGTCTGGTTTAAGTGCAGACATCCATCAGATGTCCCCAGTGTCCTTACTTCGGATGCAGGGATGGCATCAGAACACAGCCCTGGGAAATGAATGGTTTCCTCTAACACACAAAAAGGAGAAAAGAATAAATTGTATGTAGCCATCTGGATGCTTACACTGTTTGCTGATATGGGGGGCTGGACGTGGGAGCACACACACACACACACACACACACACACACACACACACACACACACACATACACACACATAAGTTCCAGCAACTGGCCTTACAAGAACCTGATGGATGGAGCCATATCACACCTGTTGTGTGTTTTGGTCACCACGGCAATCACACAACCAGCTCTCCATAACTACGGCAACAATCCTATCGCTCCATATCTGGCTGGTGCCCCAGAACTTATCTCTCATTGGATGGGATTGTGCTCAATGCTGGCCAATTAAGGGCTGTTACCCACACTGGAGGAACAGTGCCAGGATGTGTCTGCTCCACGGCTGCTGCAGTTCCTGAACACGCTGCCACACTGAACACACATCACGAGTCTGTGATATCACACACACACACACACACACACACACACACACACACACACACACACACACACACACACACAAAAACACACATATTCTTATGTACATGATGAACACACACACACACACACAGACACACACACACACACACACACATACACACACACACACAAAAACACACATATTCTTATGTACACTATTGCATTCCCCCACACATACAATACTCATATTTGCTTACACACACACACACACACACACACACACACACACACACACACACACACACACACACACACACACACACACACACACACATACAAACAAACTCACACAAAGCTGTGCACTCACCAAACTTTGTCTAACACTTGTTAACTCTTTGCTAATTTAAATCAGTTTGATAAGTCTTACTCCCCAGCACAAACTTTAAACTAGAAAAGGCTCACTGTCTTATAAATACCCCCTTACTCCTAACATGTGCCTTGTAGTCAGCAGTTAGACTGGACAGTAACATATCAAGGGTGGAATTACTCCCCAGAGAGTAATAGTGAAATGGCAGCAGCCCTGCCTGCGTTGCTGCGGAGGTCCTGCTGTCCCATTCGCAGTGCTCCAGGGGCCGTTCTCTTTTCATGGTAGCCTGAGTCAAACTCACTTCCAGAGGGTGGAGGCGTGCCGGCCGATAAATGCTGGCACCAGGCCGGGTTCTCTGTGGCAGCCTACCTCAGTTGGCTGAGCTGGAGTCCATTTTGCGTAGTGTGGTCTCTTACTGCGCTACGCTCCGCTAGAAGCTTTTGGCCGGGTCTGGTCGGGGTCTCGGTGTGTTGTGGTGTGGTGTGTCTCACCGTGGGTCTGGCCTCTGCCTGGATTCTGGACAGGCTCAGGGGACGGTGTTGCATGAGCCTCGGCCCAGGGCCCAGTGCTCTTGTGTGGGTGAGAGGAACCAGAGGCTGCCTCTGACCGGCTGTGAGCGTGGTTACCCCTACCTCTCAAGGGTCTGTGGTCTCTCTCACACACACACACACACACACACACACACACACACACACACACACACAC
>NC_045164.1:6827095-6832095 GCF_900700415.2 Clupea harengus | reverse complement strand
CAGCCCCCCACACACACACACAGTCAGCACCACACACACACACACACACACACACACACACACACACACACACACACACACACACACACACACACACACACACACACACACACAGAGTCAGCACCACACACACACACAGTCAGCACCACACACACACACACACACACACTTTCATTCATTCTCTCGCTCAGTCTCACACTCTGACTCATACACACATGACTGTAATTAGGCCTCTAACTTTCTCTCTCTCCGTCTCTTGCTCTGTCTATCTATCTATTCATATGCTTTCATCTACCCCCCCTGTTGGAAGAGGGTAGTGGAACGATCCTGGCCATTATTAATGCCACTGTTTTGGAGTATGGTGATACTGATGTGTGAGTCTGGCGAGGCGCCATTGGTGAGGTAGTGGTGCTCACTGTACAGCCAGCACACGTCAGGGGGTCAGGGGGGCGCATCTGTAGGGGCCTGGCTGTGAAACAGCTGGGTGGTGGGCAGGGGAGGGAGAATACCATCGACCCACTCAGGTGTCTCTGCCATGTATGGCATTACGCATAAGCAGCTTTTTCCACTCGCACTCAGTAGATTCTCTCTCTCTCTCTCTCTTTCTCTCATTCTCTCACTATCTCTCTCTACTTCTCTCTCTCTCTCTCTCTCTTTCCTTCCTTCTCATTCCAATTCAGTGCAGTTCAATGTTTATTGGCATGACTATAGCACATAAAATATTGCCAAAGCCAAATCACACGAACAATAAAATGTATAGGGGCTATGTACAACATCCATCTCTCTCTCTCTACTGCTCCACTCTTTACTTCCACAAGCTGTGAGGCTGAGGTAGCCTGTGCATACAGGGCAGAGATCAGATCTCTCAAAAGGCCTCAGGAGGAGGGCTTTCCTGTGCTGGGTGTCCCTTAAAGGAAGTGGCAGGAGAGACGGCCCGGTCAGGGCCCTCGGGGGGTGGGGGGTGGGGGTGGGGGGTGGGGGGGCGCCTGTGGGTCAGTACGCACGCTACACCGGAAGGGGAGACACTGACAGATCCAGTTTTAGGTCATAAATGGTGCAGCACGCAAACTCCCTCGTCAACTGGGCATGCACACACACACACACAGAACACATTGCACAGGGCCACCTTCACATGCGCACACGCATACACACATTTGCAGGCCCAAACACACACACACACACACGCACACACACACACACACACACACACACACACACACACACACACAAACACACACGCAGACACACACAAACACACACACACACAGACACACGCACACATGTACACGCGCACACACACATGCACACACATAAACACACACACACGAACACACACACACGCCATCATTCAAGGTATAAACTTCCATGCTGGAGGGAGCAGTAATTCGACGGCACATTCCCCTCATTAAGATGTATAGCAGCAGCACTGGCCTTCCTCAGCAGACTGTTTCAGTAAGAGCCCAGCGGACCCCCCGCTCCATGAATCATCAGGCAGGAAGTACAGGGAGCCCCGGGCAGGTGGAACCTGCTGAAGGGGGAGTCTCCATCTGACGGCTCCCCGAGCGAGAGCACACCATAGACACTTCAGGAGCTCCATCTGAGGACTCTCTGAACGAGAGCACACCATAGACACTTCAGGAGCTCCATCTGAGGACTCTCTGAGCGAGAGCACACCATAGACACTTCAGGAGCTCCATCTGAGGGCTCTCTGAACGAGAGCACACCATAGACACTTCAGGAGCTCCATCTGAGGGCTCTCTGAACGAGAGCACACCATAGACACTTCAAGAGCTCCATCTGCAACAGCCACACTTAACTCACGTACCGCTGCCGAACATTCACCCAAAGCATTTCTCAAATATCTGCTATGAACAGATGTTAGGTGCTCTCTCGCTCACTGCGTGTCTCACAATCTTTGGATGAGGCTTATATTTCAGCACATTCAGGAAAGGTGTTGAAATATTTGTTTTACTGTGGTGTATAGAAGCAATAGCCACATTAATAAAATGTGGAGGAATATGGGCAATTGGGCATTTTTAACTAAACCTTATTTCTCCTACATCTCTGTGGTCTCTGACAACCATATATTCTGTTTCAACCCCCACAGGTTAGTAGTCAGTTCCTCGGATATTTGCATATTGCCAGTCCTAAACTAGACAGAGAAACTGACACAAGGGTACATTGACAAAACTGGAGGAAATTGTTCAATTTTACTTTGTAAACATTTATAAATGGGTGCTTTATGAATAGTGAGTTTAAGTAAAGTGTTACCAAAATGTATTTTTATTGCCAATAAATCTTGGTAACATGGATTCATGAGGCTGAAAAACAGCAAACCAAGACTTCAGGATGCACTGTGTCAAAACAGCCACTTTTGGAAAGGAAGTCTCTCAGGCCAACGGTGTTTTGTACAGTGGATTCAGGCATCTTGCACAGAAACTGTTTTCTTAATGCACGTATCGTTAAAACTGAAACCTTATACCGGAATTCTGGAATGTGCTCCCTGGGATGTTACTATTTAGGTACTGTGGGGGTGCAATCTCTACCTCAACTCTGTCTGGGAAGTGGGTGTGTATTACGTGTGTGTGTAACAGTAAGTATATGCATATGTGTGTAAATGTGAGTCTGAGCATGCATGGCAGTGTGTGTGTGTGTCTCTGTGTGTGTGTGTATGTGCACTTGTGTGTTTCTATGTGTATGCATAAGTGTGCATCAGGGCATGTACGTGTAAATGTCCTGTGTATGTGTGTGTGCATGTGTGTCTATATATATACATATGTATATGTGAATACTAGGTGTGGTGAGGGAGACAGAGCCATGGGGTAGAATGCTTGGAATCTCTTCTCACTGGGTGAACTTGAACCCTGAGGCACACAGGTATCCCTCACCTGGTCCAGGTGCGCTATTGCCCCCCTCTTCCACAGAGGCGGTGGGTCTAAGGCAGGGTTGGTGGGGGCTTGTGGAGTAGAGACGTCCCCCAGTGGGGTCACAACCCAGCCGCCAGGATCTGGGCCCCTCAGCGCCCATGACAGGCTCCTTAATGAGGCCCTAATGAGCTGCCAGCCCAGCTGTCAGTCACACCTCGCCTGACACAGGTAGGAGGAAGAATGGGAGAGAGAGAGTGTCTTAAAGAGCTTATAATGAACCATTTTGTGGATCAAAGGACACCTAAAAACCTAATCATAAGCTGACTGCAACCAACAATGTGGAAAGAGAACACACATTATCAGATACAAAATACATTTCTGTAAGAAGTGATTGAAGGTGGAATATTACTGAAAAGTAAAAAAGTTTTTAAACTTTAAAAAAGTGACTTACGCTGGATTCAACTAAGGTTTTTTTCTAGTGGTGGAAGTGAAATCTGTCGTTATGAAAAAAAAACAGTGTTTATGTAGTCATTGATCCAGGAGGGGGCGCTAAAATCAAAGTAAAGATGACTGAAATATTTGGCAACAGAGACATGAGAACCTTCCAATGGCTTAGGTCAGGGAGAACCACATATAGAGAATCCCCCAGCACTGAAAAATTACTTTAAAGTGGGAGGGAAGAATGGAGAGAGGAAAAAATCTAATAAAACCATCAAATGCAGGGAAAGCTGTGTTGATGTAAAGTGTGTGCACACACTCACACAGATATACTGTCTCTCTCTATCACACACGTATATACCTTTGCACATACACACATACTAATAAACACCTCTAATGGCAGAACGCTGAGCTTCTCCAATCATAACAAACATGATTCTGGAAGGAGAGAATGTTCTGGATGTTTCCTCTGCCTCCTCACCACACACCTCTGCCAGTGGCCCAAGCTGAGGGGAGGTGAACCAGACACAAGAAAAACAAGCAGAGAAGAAGAGATGAAGGACTGAAAGAAAGACGCACGCTCTGTGCCCACGCATGTGTGTGTGCACAAGTGAGCAAGTGTGTGTGTGTGTGTGTGTGTGTGTGTGTGTGTGTGTGTGTGTGGGTGTGTGTGTGTTGGGAGAGAGAGAGAGAGTGAAAAGGTGGAACCTTCCCCCAGAAATAACAGCAACCTCCCGTTCTTACTGAAAGCCCACAGACACAGACATACGTGGGCTCTTATATATGCAATAATAACATATGGAATAATAACGTCTGGGCCATATCAGAAACTCTGAGTCCAACCCTGGGGGGCAGACATGGGGGGACAATCAGTTCATGTTCAATCAGACCCCCTGAAGTTTGCTTTGCCTCTCACCCAAACCACACTCCCTAACACTGCTGAGAGCTCCCAGGGCATGACATGGAAGAATAACATTTGTACATTATACCCCTCCATCCCTTTTCTGTCCAAATACGTGCTTTCAGGAGAAAAGTGCTCTCTTGGTGAGGCTTGGCTCGTGAATGTCAAATATTTATCTTTTCTTCAGCGCCTATCAATCAAGTTTTGTCTTGATGTGTTTTGGCTTGGTCTGTGCTGGGGTTTCTTTCAGAGTCGTAGGTCAGGGTGCTGGGCTGGAGGAACACGTAAGCTAGGACAGAGTTACAGTGTCTGAGATCAGCGGAGCCGCTGTGTTTATTCATCTCACTTCACATGCACATACTGTATACACAGTCATACAATCTCCAAGATATGTGCAATTTATCCGCAATAGTCACCTACGCAAAGATTTCACGATTTGTTTAAGGCTGGAAGTTTTTAACAATTTCATTTGGATACACAGACAAAGCCAGGCCTTTCACACTTACCTTTACTTTATCTTATAGATATGCATGTATCTTTCACGAAACTACAGTAGCATTGTGATATGACTGCACAGTGTTATGATGACCAAAGCCCACTCTTTATCTCAGTCACAATCAGCAACACACAGATACACACACTCACGCACATTAGGAATCTGACGACCCCTGCAGTACATACAGTGAGTGAGTGGTTGTTGAGTGTCCTTCATTTAGTAAGACCAACGATTCAGCTTTCAGTTCTCCAGTAGAAAAACAGCTTTGCTTTGGGCTTTTGGTGTTGGAGCTTTACAG